>NW_027664978.1:0-25322 GCF_963921795.1 Nannobrachium achirus
ACTGCATTCATGGTCTGGAGAGGGCACTTTTTTTACAGATGGGTTAAAAGGGCAGGGGCTCAAGCCCCCTTTGATGTCTATGTGTGCACGTGCCTGTCTTTCTTTAGCTCTCGCCTTCAATCAGCACCACTTCTCATGCATTTCAGAACTCTGTTACAGAGGGAGTTTCTATACAAGTCACCTTCGCTCTCTCCAGCTCTCTCTCTCTCTTTCTCTCTCCCTCTCTCTCACTCTCTCTCTCTCTCTCCCTCTCTCTCCATTCTTCCCTCTATTTTAGCAATGACACCGAAGGAGATAGCGGTTGTTGATGTATTAAGAATATTAATATGCAAACAGTCTACCTGACGCGCGGGGTAGGCAGCCTTCTGTTATGGAAAGATAAATATTATGTTTTTAATTATAAAAAAACATAAAACAGAAATGGGGGAGAGAGAGAGAGAGACTGAAGGAGAGAAGGGGTAAAAAGACAGCGAGAGAAAGAAGCAGTGCATGTGTGTGTGTGCGCGCGTGCGCGTGTGCGTGTGCGTGTGCGTGTGTGTGCGTGTGTGTGTGTGTGTGTGTGTGTGTGTGTGGTGTGTGTGTGCATGCCAGGGAGCCTTGTTCCAGGAGAAAGGTAAGCAGTGTTTTGGCAAAGATTTGGAATTGAAAAGAGTGGATGGCGAGCTAGCCGTCATATTCTCTCTCTCTCTCTCTCTCTCTCTCTCTCTCTCTCTCTCTCTCTCTCTCTCTCTCTCTCTCTCTTTTTAATCATTTCTTTCTTTCTGTACCCGGGAACCGGGGTTCATATAACCAAGCGGGGGGAATCCTAACGTGATCATTAAGACATAAAAGGGACTGATAAATGTTTCATAAGGACAAGGCTGGCCACTGATAACCACCCAGGAATAAAACCAACACACACTCTCTCGCTCTCGCTCAAACACACATTGTACCGGCGTCGGAATACAATTGGAATTTTAAAATATCTAAAACGTCCTCGGCTAATTCCCACCATGGGTAATATTTACAAATTGAGTTCAAAGAGAGAGAAACGACGTGCGCGCTCACACGCACGACGAGAGAGAGAGAGAGAGAGAGAGAGAGAGAGAGAGAGAGAGAGAGAGAGAGAGAGAACCAGAGAGCCAGAGAGCATGAAGGGAAGAAAGAGAAAAAAAAAGTAAATCAAATGAAGTGAATCAAGAAGAGGGAGAAAAAGAGAAGAATAAATTGTCCTTTTATATCGCGCGGGCGAGCGTGCACGAAAATACTAAGTCTGCATTTATCCCCGACGTGTCAATCAGCGCGACACGCCGACAATTAGTGCATTTGAATGGACTTTTTTTTCCCTTCATATTATCACAGATGAGACACCAACCAGAGCCCTGACCTAAACTGTACCCCCCCCTCTCCCCCAACACAATGACTGACTATTTGAGTTTGGCGGCCAAAAGAAGTTGAAAATAGAGATTAGGGCATTAAGGAAAAAGTCGACTTCATTACACAAGACGACTCCCACCAGAGAAAGTCGAAGAGTCGAAGTTGAAAAAAATTATCCTTTGTATTTTTTTTTCTATCATTATTTTTGCTCCATGCGTGCGTCTGTACAGCATTCAAACAGCAAGATTTCTTATTGTCAAGGACGGAATGATCCAATATTACAGTGCTACTTTACATTTGTTATAACATCATGGTTCTATTGTGAATATAGCAGATCTACATGCTCACAACGCCTTGCGATGCGAGGCGTTGTGAGCTTGTAGATCTGCTATTTTGTGGGAATGAAAACCATAATTCATCATTTTTTTTATGCACGATAGTTTCATGTACCGTATATATACACGGAACACTGAAACACACAGTAAAATCCATCCGTGTATACTGTAATTGTAACCAAATGGCCCCTTATATACGCGGGTCCATTTGGTTACATTTGTACATATGCTCGGAGTTAGAGAGGAAGACAGGCTTTTATTGTGTGTGTGTGTGTGTGTGTGTGTGTGTGTGTGTGTGTGTGTGTGTGTGTGTGTGTGTGTGTGTGTGTGTGTGTGTGTGTGTGTGTGTGTGTGTGTATATACCCGCACGAGACTGGCCTGGTTTCAAAGCCTTGCGACAGCGCGAGGTGCTGTAGTGTTATCGCCATGTGCGCGCGCTTGTGTGTGTGTGTGTGTGTGTGTGTGTGTGTGTGTGTGTGTGTGTGTGTGTGTGTGTGTGTGTGTGTGTGTGCACGTGCGTGCGCGTGATGCCACAGTTACCTGTTTACTTCAGCAGTCAGACGGAGAGCCTTTGAAGCCCGGGCGATGGCTCTCCTCCATGATAGCACATTGTGGTGGCTCAACCACAGACTAACTGTACCCATGTCTCGCAGAGAGGCTACACAGAGATCTAAAACCCGCCCCACGGTTCCACTTTACTCGCGGCCAGGGGCGTCGCACCAAATTCTGGGCCCTGGGTGGGTATACAAGGATTCACTGCGTTCATTTTGTGCTTTAACTATTGAAAAAATAGCAGATATACAAGCTCACAGCGCGGCACCGAGTGCCGCGCTGCGAGCTTGTAGATCTGCTATTTTTTTTAAATCGTCAAGATTTGTGCAAGTCTTTTAAGATTTTGCAGTCTTTTGAGTTAAAAAAAAAAAAAACCTATGTTTCTATGTCAGTGGTGCTCAAACTTTTTCATGTGAAGGACCCCCAAAATGATATGTATTTGGCCACGGACCTTCATCTCAAAATATTTAGTTCCAGGGACCCCCCCAGAAGCAAAATTTGAGTTATGTTTGTTAAAAAAATACATATATTCAAAGATTTGCACACATTTTCACGTCTTTTCAAAAAAAGCTTGCAGCGTGCCACTCGGTGCCACGCTGTGAGCTTGTATATCTGCTATTTTTCAATAGCTAAAGCATAAAATAATTAAGGCCCCTCCACCTTGGGCCCTAGTAACTCAGTCCACCTTGGGCCCTAGTAACTCAGTCCCACTTCCCCCCATCTTGTGACGCCCCTGCCCCACGGCTGACAATTCTACACACAGACTCTCAGAGAGCAGGAGTCGGCGGCGGCGCGACCATATTATACTTTGACTGAGATTTAAAACATATACAGTAGGCGATGTCTGATTTGAATAATGGCATAATTTAGAGGTTATCGTATATGGAGGGGGCGTATCAGTCATTTTCTATTACCATGGTAGTAGAGGTGGAGATTTTTAAGGAGATAACGTATTAATTATATGGTGAACGTACACTCCTACATCACCCATACTGTGTGTGTGTGTGTGTGTGTGTGTGCGCGTGTGTGTGTGTGTGTGTGTGTGTGTGTGTGTGTGTGTGTGTGTGTGTGTGTGTGTGTGTGTGTGTGTGTGTGTGTGTACAAAAGTGCCATTTCAAAACGTCACAAGTTCAGTCATCAGCAAGACACCAGATTTCCAGTGGATTTTGTTATGTTCATGACCTTATCTGACTTCAAAGTTTAAATCCACCTATGATGAAGGTGGATTCTGCTTCTCGGTGGGAATGGATTGGTTTGCTGCCTTTTGCGGGTTTATGCAAAAATATGCTCCATTCTCCATAAACATTAGAAACACAAAACAGGGAAAGAGTTGGAACAGTGGAAAACATGCATTTGCAGGACATTTTCAGGAAAAGATCTGAAAAGCCTGAGGACTTGAAACAGTACATCTGTTCTGTATGTAATAATCATGTATATGTCACCGCTAGATCACTTCACTTTTCGGGCTTGTATAACCGGTCTGGAGCGGAAACCACAACACGTCATGTTGTAGTACTCAAAGGACTACAATTTGGCCGGAACTATCCACCGGAAACAGTTTTAACCCAAAATAATTCCCCTGCGCTCAAGGACATACTTTTAGGGCCTACCTAATAAACTCCTTCATGCGGAGTAGTTTTGCTTTTGAAAATTTTGTTTGGTATATGCATCTTTTAGTCCAACTCGTAGCGACTGGAAAAACTACACTAGGCCACTCGAGCATTTTAATAGGGATTGGGGAAACAAACGGAGGGAACCAAATCAAAGCGACGTCGCTTCTTCTAGTGGTTTCCTCGTTGGGCCGAAACCAAACGGCCTGTTGTGAACGAACACCAGGCTTTCCCCCAGAAAGTCTGGTAGGCGAGGTTAGGGTTAGGGATAGTTTTACTGAGGTTAAGGTTAGGGTTAGGGTTACAGTTAGGCATAGTAAGCTAATGGCTAAACACAGCTGAGCTAGGCTAGTAGATAAACAAAGAAAGAGGGGTTGCAAACGAGTGACGTCAGCGACTACACAAGTGAATGGCTGTTGTCGCCATCTCATGGTTATTACGCAGAATTACACAGGTGCGCTGATAAGAGACTATCAAAGTGAATTGATCCAGGTGGTGTTAGGGGTGTGTGGTGAACGACAAAACAAGTGCTCTTACCACGATCTAACTGAGTTACCCAATCTAACTGTAACATATACAATATAACAATTCTTAAAGATTATACTTTAATATCGGTATATCCATGCACACGTAATCATGGGATAGCTGGAACATGTTTTGTCACTATAGGTAGGTATAGGTGGATATTCATATCAATTTGGATCTTGTTCAACTCCAGTTTATTCCTGCCTTAATTACACAGTAATTACACTGTAACAGTTTGTCTGCATGTGTAATTACGCCCCCATTGTAACGACGCAATTAGATGAATATCCGCGCTTTATAACCTAAGGCGTCGGATCGGCAAATCCAATTTCAATTTGTATGGAGTGAGCGTTTTGCCTGCTTGTTTGAGCCGCGGTAAAGACCCTGGGATATGCGGGCTAATCCTTGCCATGTTAAAACGCTGTTCCTCTTTAAAAGAGAAAAAAAAATATTTAGACATGGGGGATTCTCTAGAGAAAGAGAAAGAGAGAAAGAGAGAGAGAGAGAGAGAGAGAAATGATAGAGAGATTCCTAGCCAGGAGCGGAGAGGTGGGAGTGAGGGATGAATGGGTTTGGGGGAGGGGGGGTGCATGTGAAGAGAGCTGTTTCTGCTTTAGGCCTTGAACGCAGAGAGAGAGAGAGAAAGAGAGAGAGAGAGAGAGAGAGAGAGAGAGAGAGAGAGAGAGAGAGAGACTCATTCTTAACCACTTGAACCCCAGAATGCCTATTCCAGGGGGTATAGTTGCCCAAAAAAAAGAGATTGGCTATTTTGGGGCGAAGGGACTTTGGTGCATAATGGAGGAAAAGGCGTCCTGGTATACAGTTGTAACAAATTATTTTTTTCCCCCTATGACTAGAGGCAGTGCCAGTAAATTGAATCAAGTACTTTTACTTCTACTCCACTACAAATATTTGAACATTTTAGTTACTAGTTAGTTACTTTGCAGGTATAAATTATTACATTATACATCACACATTAACCACGCTAGAATGTTATGAGATACAGTACATAAAGGTTTCCTGTGCAAATAAGCCGAAAAGCTTACTTGGATCTCCTTTTAGTTGACCATGTACCAGTGAACTGTACTGTCATGAAACTGTACCTTTTCCTATGCAAACTTCTAATAAAGTCTTCAATCTATCAATCAATCAAAGACCTATTTTATACCTCGGCTAATTGAAAAGATTTGATCTAATAAGCTCCACAACGCATCGCATTTTCAAACATTTTAGTGCATTTACTTTTGGCACATTAATTTTGGTGCCAATGCTTTGGTACTTTTGCTCGAGTGACACTTTGAACCAGGGACGAGCTGGCCATTGGGAAAAGCGGGACAACTCCCGAACGGCCGGTTCATTCCCGGCCGGTCCAGGCCGGCCATTAGGGGAAAAAAATAAAATAAATGTCAGCCTTCGTTCCATTTTGGGGGCTGGGCAGCCAAAACAAAGTAAACCGTGGAAGAAACCTCGTATCTCCAAATTTCAAATGTATACATTTTTTCGCAAAACAAAGCCCTGCTTCATCATACATGGCCGTTGCACAAAAGTAGTGAAAACAGCAGATCTACAAGCACACAACACCTCGCGGTGCGAGGCGTTGTGTGCTTGTAGATCTGCTTCATCATACATGGCTGTTGCACAAAAGTAGTGAAAACAGCCAATCTACAAGCACACAACGCCTCTCACAATCATTTTTAAAATGATAAATACAAACAAACGGTTTTGGACATACAAGGTTTCCACCCGACAACGACGAAATATAACTCATGTACAGTAGCTGGCCCACTGGCTTGTCACTTGTCATGATCTGAAATGGCAAATCTTTGAGTAGCAGCAGCAGCAGTGCTATGGAGAGAGATCTCTCTCTATAGCACGCAATGAGGGCCTCTACAACTATTTTTCCCGGGCTGAATCAGGGGCCCAGCACGTCCCTGCTTTGAACACAGGCCTTTCACCCGTAACCTTAAAGGTGATACACCATGAAATTTCACTTTTCCTATTTTAAAACCTTTTTTTGGGGTCCCACTAGCACCTTCTATCCTCACAAAGTCCCATTTCTGACCGTTGTGTCTTTCTCTGGTTTTGGGAAGGTGGAGGTTAAAAGTATCCCACGGGTTCTCAAAACAGGCTGTCCAGATTTGCTGCCGATTGTGACGTCATCTGCCGATTGTGACGTCATCATACAAAAAAAGAACAGAAAAAAAAACTTTGGGGGGGGGGGGGGGGGGGGGGTGGCGCAGTTCAGGCCAAAGGTGGTACTGCAGCTGAAATGCTCTGAGAGCCATTCAAAAATGAGAGAGGCTCTCTATTCAGGAGTGGTAATTTAGCCTCAAACCTTTTGAAAAACGTTTTTGGGACATAAACAATATGACATAAATACTTTTTAAATGCATGGTGTATCACCTTTAACTCTAACTACTTTAGCTTAAAGGAGTAGTTCACCACTTTTCAACCTGTCTTCATATAATAGGTCCTCACTAATGTTCATAATAAAATAGCACCATTTTTTTCTATTCAGTCTGGGTCTCATAGGAGAGCTGTCAAATCCTTCTACCGGTGACATCATTGTTTGACAAAAAAAAATTAAATAATATTTTTGGAAAAAAAAATATTTAGATTTTTATTATCACGAGAACAATGGTTTCCACTTTAACATTGCAACTTTTTCAGGAATAGAAAGCCTGCAGTTTCTATTAGCTTGCATTTCCCATTGATGATGTCACCGGTAGAAGGATTTGACACAGCTCTCCTATGAGACCCAAACTGAGAAGAACATTTTTTTGATATTTTATCATGAACATTAGTGAGGACCTATTATATGAAGATAGGTTGAAAAGTGGTGGAGTGCCCCTTTAAGTAAAATATCCGAGTTCTTAAAGGCTAAGCAGGGAATCTGAAACGTTCAGTGGCAAATGGTTCCTGTTCAGCTATTGCCTTGATTCAAAGGTGGTACATTCTTCAAGAACCACTTCGACAAGGCGCTAAGTTCACGTATAAAAAGCGATGGGTAACCCGATCTGTCGCCTGCGGGCCCCCAGCAGCCTCACCTGCCTAAGCGATCACGACACACACCATTGTGCGGTTTAGGTACCGCGGAGCGCGTCGCCTCTCTCTCTCTCTCTCGCACACACAATCTCTTTTAAAATCCCACAACTCGGAGGTAACAATAGGCGCCAAAGTCAAGTCAATACCGCAATAACGAAACCAAGAGAGACGATCAGCACAAATGCAATTATCTTTCTTTTGGCTTTTCTCTTTTTTTTTAAGTAATAATGGATTTTATTGAATAGCAGAAATATTCAAGGTTTTTTTTCCGCTCTGTCAAGTTGAAGAAAGGAAGGTCTTTAAAGGACATCTGACAGAGTCCTTTGTTTTGTTTTTTTTCCTTCCAAACGCTGGTATTTTTCCCCCCTCCACGTTGCCTTTAAACAAGTGCAGTGTCAAAGACAAAAGCAGCGAGTCGACCTCCTTTCACAGTTGAGATGTTATTGTTGATTACTATAATTCAACTTTAACTCAAAATTGCTGTGGGTAGGTGGCAGATAAGGCATGCAAGCGGACACATATGCGCACACACACACACGTACACGCACACGTACGAACGTGCAGACAGACAGACACACACACACACACACACACACGCACACACACACACACATGCTGCAGACTATGCACTAGGCAAATGGGGGAAGTCTGAGATATTAAGAGTTAAGACAGAGGTACAGTGCTGCAACCACATCCTGTTCACTTAAGAAGAAACACTGGCTTGCACACACATAAAGACACACGTGCACGCACGCACGCATGCACGCACGCACGCACGCACGCACGCACGCACGCACACACACACGCACACACGCACGCATGCACAGAATAGAAGAAAAGCATGACACCTTTCTCCACGTGAGGTTGAGACACATTTTTCTCACACATCAAAGCTTCTAATTTGAGAGTCCCACGGCTCCAAACGTGAATCACGTTGTGAGAGTCGTGAACAAAAGATGGCAACGCAAGTTTCCAGGCAAAATAATACAAAACAACATGGAGCGACAACACACTGTTGTCTCATTCAATTCATGAGCATATAAAACATAGAAAATAAGTCTCTCTCTCTCTCTCTCTCTCTCTCTCTCTCTCTCTCTCTCTCTCTCTCTCTCTCTCTCTCTCTGAGAAGTGCATCTTGTCAGCTTTTTTGGCATCTCGAAAAGCATTCACATTCAGTATGACTTATTGGCCATCAAAGACATAATTATTCATCGCCTATAATGTTTTGAAAAGGTACAGTACACGTGTAACTGTGTTATAGGCCTACAACTCTTAATTAAAGGTACAGTACACGTGTAACTGTGTTGTAGGCCTACAACTCTTAATTGAGATGATACAATGATGTTGCACCAGCTCTGAATATAAGTTCGGGATAAAATTCAACACATTTTAAAGTGTGCACGGCCGCACGCGCGCGTGTGTGTTCTACTGCAGTGGTTCCCAAACTTTTCAGGTCGAGACCCATTAGACGTTTTTCAGTTTTTTATAGTTTATTAAAGTACAGAATGAGGCTTTCATATGATGTATCATTTTGTCGAGATTATTTTCTAATTTTCTGCTGTTTTACAATTGGAGTAGTTGTGGGCCTTTTTTCCAGCCTCAGTCACAAATGTAGACTATAACACTTTTACATACCGCTACATCTATTTATTTAAATGTTTTTTTACTCCAGTCGTGACCCATACAAATTGGTCAGTGAACCACAAATGGGTCCCGACCCACTGTTTGGGAACCAGTGCTCTACTGAAGTGTTTCTCAAAGTGGAGGGACTTTGTGGGTTCTTTTATGGGGGTCTAAATTGACCCATACAAGTCTGTAACCAAATTTGGTTCCATTTGTACACTGTCAGAGTTAAAGGACCACCTCACCTCTGCGACAACCAGATCTTATTTTATTGTTGTGTGGGACACGATCAACACAATCCTGAGTTATTTTTTGTGTTCAATCTGTGTTTTTAGATATTTTAGTATTTCAGCCGATTTCAGCATGCTACAACTGGTCATATGATGCAAAATGCACCATATGACCAGTTGTAGCATGCTGAAATACTAACATATCTAAAAACACAAATTGAACACAAATAATAATTCAGGATTGTGTTGATCGTGTCCCACACAACAATAAAATACGATCTGGTTGTCCCAGAGGTGACCTGGTCCTTTAAGGCGGAGACCTTGAAATGTAAAAGTTTGAGAAACACTGCTCCACTGTATTCCATATCATTTCTTTATCCTATCCCATTCTCTGGCGGTGTGTTTGCCACCTGTGTTGGGCTCGGTGCAGCAGCAGGTTGGACATGGCGGTGTGGCTCACTGAGCTCTCAGATACTGTAGCTCCAGAGGAGGAGGAGGAGGACAGGCCTCTCAGATATGAGAGTAATGGATACACACAGCCATTCAATAGTGCCACTGTACTGTACTGTACTGTACTGACTGGAGCTGAGACCATGTACCTGCACACACGCACGCACGCACGCATGCACACACGCACGCACGCACGCACGCACGCACGCACGCACACACACAGACACACACACACAGACACACACACACACACACACACACACACACACACACACACACACACACACACACACACACACACACACACACACACACACACACACACACACACACACACAGACAGAGTCCCCAGAGCAGGCAGGGGGCCTCCAAGGTCAACATTAAGGCCTGCTGAAGCCAGCGGGGTGTATTTGGCACGGTGCCCACAGTACACCTCCTCCTGACACACACACACGCGCACACGGACACGCACGCACGCACGCACACACACAGACGCACGCACACACACATACGCACGCTCGCACACACACGCGTGACCGCGCACACACACACACACACCTTTGTTAAAGAGACAGAGGGTTTTCACCTGTGTATCACACTCCATCAGAGCGAGCACACACACACACACACACACACACACACACACACACACACACACACACACACACACACACACACACACACACGGAAGGACAAAGAGGGGGTGGAAATGGGGGCAGTTTGGAGAAAAGAGAGGGACCGTGAGGAACAAAAGCCTGAACAAAATTACAGCGGATTAAGTCTGAAACGGTGTTACTCAATACTTACACAGCCAATGTCTATTGTTTCTGTATACTATAGGCTATGATGGGTTTGACCACTGAAACACTATCGCCTCTAGAGCAGGGGCAGGCAACTCTGATGATGGAGAGGGCCACTATATTTTTTGCATTTTTTTCAAATTGGAATCCGGAATTATTTTTTTGCAATATTTTGAATTGGAATCCTAAAAAGTTACATTTGTATTTAATTTCAAATGCATTTATATGTTCTTATGTGAACTTTGTATATGTGCTTATATGGGCATACCCAGAATTGGGCTTAATATTGATGACATCAGGCATCTCCATATATGAGCATAAAAGGGACAAGGACGGCTATATCCTTCTGCTGAGCTGGGATGAGGTAACATTGCGATGTCAGAAGAGTGACGGACGAACGGATGGACGGACGGACGGACAGACATGATCTGGAGGTTTTCCTGTACGGTCGCAACAATCAATACTTAGTTGACCGGGGTATAGGTTTGTACTATAGCTCACATATCATCCCCACATGCCCCCCAGAATAGGCATGTGAGGGTTCAAGGGGTTAATAATAATTCTCCAGTTTTGATAACAAGGCATGAGTCACTTTTGAAAGGGCAAGGGTCAACTCTTATGATGTACACTGCGAGGAAAGGCTGTGTATTATTGTTATTGTACTATTATTGTAATATAAAGATATGTGCGTTGCTCAGAGACAGGGGCGTCACAAGGGGGGGGGGGGGGGAGTGGGAATGAGTTACTAGGGCCCAAGGTGGAGGGGCCCTAGTAACTTTAGCTATTGAAAAATAGCAGATATACAAGCTCACAGCGCGGCACCGAGTGCCGCGCTGCGAGCTTGTAGATCTGCTATTTTTGAAAACTCAAATTCTGCCTCTGGGGGGTCCCTGGAACTAAATATTTTGAGATGGGGGTCCGTGGACAAATACATATCATCTTGGGGGTCCTTGACATGAAAAAGTTTGAGCACCATGCACTGACATGGAAACATAGGTTTCTT
Organism: Nannobrachium achirus; assembly: GCF_963921795.1. Lineage (NCBI taxonomy): Eukaryota > Metazoa > Chordata > Actinopteri > Myctophiformes > Myctophidae > Nannobrachium > Nannobrachium achirus. The sequence continues at coordinate 11,530 of NW_027664978.1, forward strand.
GCACACATTTTCACAATAAAAAAAAAAATAGCACTCGGTGCCGCGCTGTGAGCTAGTATATCTGCTATTTTTCAATAGTTAACATTCATGGGGGGCCCGCAGTGAATCCTTGTACCCAGGGCCCAGAATTTGGTGTGACGCCCCTACTCAGAGACCTTGTCTGCCCAGAGGTACTACCGTAGAATGTAGATCACACACCAAACATGTGAGGCCACAGTCAATGGATCAGCAGTTCTCAGTGTGTTTTCACAGAAACCCACGGCACATACCCAGTTATTGACATTGTGTAAATGCCACATGAGCCTGCTTTTATGAGAAACATATTACTGCAAGAAAGGACCCAAACTCAATTTACAACATGAGGTAAACAAATGTATACTGTATATCCTTTGGATATTGGGGATGTGTGTGTCATACTATTTTGTTTGACCCAAAATTCCATTACATTTTAAAGACACATTGCTGTGATGTTTTTGTATGTTTTCTGTCTTTCATATAGATGGATATAGATTCCTGATAATTACATATTTTTAACCAGATGAGGGTTGCTCACAACTGTTCCACTAGCGGCAGTTGTACAGTTACTGTATAGATATATTGTGTCTGTCCTACATTAAAGAGGTGAGCCAGGTGAGCAAGCACATTATTTTTCGATGTGGAACAGACTTATTGCGAGGACATTTTAAAACGGTCGGTTGTTTCGGGAGGTTTCAGGCTGGTGCTTTAAAATGATGATACAGTATAGGATGCATTGTCTTGTTTGTTGTAATGTTTTAGTGAAGTATGGATGCATTTATTGACGATGTAACGTACTACAGACTTAAACATCATTTTGAGTGGTGGTGGAGGCCAGGTGAAGTGAATGGCAAATCGAGTGGCAAATCGAGTGGCAAAGGGAGTGGCAAAGTGAGTTTAAAGTTTAAGCAAAGCTGAGATCAAATCAATCACTCAATCAATTAAGAATCAAAACTCTGTTAACATTTTATCATGGCCTCCTATTCAGAGCTGGTCTTAATATCACTGTCAATAATTATCATCGTCATTTCTTCATAACCTAGCATGTCGTTTTTAAAAAACATCGGGAGAATAATAATTATTTCTTTGATTGCCATAACGCTGAACGTGAACACTTCTCAAGACGGCGAAAAGCCCACAAGATGCACTTGTCACAGTACTTGAGTCAAAAGAAAAGAGATAGCAAAAGAGAGAGATAGAGAGAAGGGGGGGGGGGGGGCAGGAAGGAAGAAAAACTTCCAGCATTAAAATTCAGAAGATAATTACATCCGCTACACCCCCACCCTGTTGAGAAAGTGCTATGTTTAATAGTCTCTATAAAGAAAATAGGTTTTTATCTCGCTCTCATTTTCATTAATTCCTAATTGGGGTGGGGGGGGGGTTGTCTGTTATTATTTCTTAGATTAAAATAAACATAGCCTGTCCCATGTTCAAACCCATCACACTACACAGGCATGATAAGGACTTCATGCCTCCGTGAATAAATAAACAATTTCATCTCCACTGGTGGAATTAAGTTGCTCGCATGCCTTAAGCTAAGCCACTCCGGCTTTATATTTATTTATTTTTCCTCTTCTCTCTCTCTCCCAAAGACTTAAAAGCACATCGCCGCTTTTCCAAGCAAGCGAATGAAGTTCACAGATTTCTTTGACCTGCTTTATATGTATATCTTTAATTAGTGTCTTGTTTAGCTTAAACCGACTGATTATCGCGTAGTCGTGACCTAATTACCGCCGCGCTGCTTAGCGCTGGCGTGGCGCCCCAAGGAGGCAGTGAGAAAGTTACCTTAAGAAAAAAAAAAGGAAAAAAAACTTCTGTAATCATTAGCAACGAGACTGCCTTAATCCTGCTAAACATACGCTTTATCTAGCCCCGGCCCTGTGTTTACTGGGCGCGTGCGCGCGTTGTGTATGCCGCGCGTGCGCCCGTGTTTATTAAGCCGTTTAGGCCTAGAATGATTCAATGATTTAACTATTGAGAAATAGCAGATATACAAGCCGCGCTGTGAGCTTGTAGATCTGCTATTTTTGAAAAAATCTTGAAAACGTGTGCACGTCTTTGAATATGTTAACCCGATTCTATAAGTGTCTTCTAAATCCTTCTAATCTTTTTTGAAAAAACTATGTTTCTATGTCAGCGGGGCTCAAACCTTTTCATGTGAAAGCTTGTAGATCTGATATTTTTGAAAATTTGTGATAATTTGTGCAAGTTTTTGAATATTTCAAATCCTTTTTCCAAACCTTTCAAAGGTTTTTTTTTTAAAGAAATATGTTTCTATGTCAGTGGTGCTCAAACCTTTTCATGTGAAGGACCCCCAAAATGATATGTATTTGGCCAGTGGCCATGGACCCCCATCTCAAAATATTTAGTTCCAGGGACCCCTCAAAAGCAAAATTTGAGTTACAAATTTTCACTTTAAAAACACATATTCATGACTTTTCAAAAATAGCAGATCTACAAGGTCGCAGCGTGGCACGTGAGCTTGTATATCTCCTATTTATTTTAATAGTTAAAGCATGAGATAATAATGCGTACCCGGTCTGAGCGGCTTAAAGACACGTATTAATGGCTGTGGTTAAAATGAGCCCCGTCCCCTCCCTGTGCTCCTACTCTTTGCTCATGCTCCGCGGGGAGCTGATGGAGCATGCTAAACATGGCTGTGCTAGTGGAGCAGGACACTCCCTGGACATGGGGAGCACACACAGGGGCGTCACAAGGGGTAGGAAAGTGGGACTGAGTTCCTAGGGCCCAAGGTGGTGGAGCAGGGGCCTTAATTATTTTATACTTTAGCTATTGAAGATATAGCAGATATACAAGCTCACAGTGCGGCACCGAGTGCCGCGCTGCGAGCTTGTAGATCTGCTATTTTTGAAAAGTCGTGAAAGTGTGTGCAAATCTTTGAATATATGTATTTTTTTAAGCGAACATTTGTAACTAAAATTTTGAGATGGGGGTCCGTGGGCCAAATACATATCATTTTTGGGGTCCTTCACATGTAAAAGTTTGAGCCCCACTGACATCGAAACATAGATTTTTCAAAAAAACCTTAGAAGGATTTGAAATATTCAAAGATTTTCAGGATTTAAAAAAAATAGCAGATCTACAAGCTCGCAGCGCGGCACTCAGTGCCGCGCTGTGAGCTTGTATATCTGCTATTTTTCAATAGTTAAAGCACAGGGGCCCCGCAGTGAATCCTTGTACCCGGGGCCCAGAATTTGGTGTGACACCCCTGAGCCCTCCTGTGAGTGATACCAACGCCACTGCGCAGGCTGGCTGGTGTCAGGGGACCTCTGCATCCACATGTGTTTGTCTTTTCTTTCTTTTTTCCGCTTCATAAGGACTTAGGGGAGACTGGGGTAAACTGAGACACTTTTTACATTTGCTCCCCTCTAGGCGAACTAGAAGATATATCAGTAAAAAATGTACACATTTCCCAGTAATTTGGGATGTTTCAATGGAAGTTATCAGAAGGTATTCAAGACAAAAAATATGATTCTTCAAGCTCACAACGTGGTGTGAGCTTGTAGATCGACTATTTTTTGGCAAAGACATTTGATAAAGAGTGAAAAAAGACTGTATCAAGTACGTATATTATAAGTACGTTTTACCAATTATAGAGTGGTACTGGATATGCAGCTCGGCAAATAAAAGGTGAATTGATCCCAGTGCATGACGGAGGACGATATCACGATAAATTAAATCTCCACAATACGATTATTGTGAGTGTTTTTTTATCACCATAAACGATAATATCGCGTATCGTCCCATCCCTAGTGTGTGTGTGTGTGTGTGTGTGTGTGTGTGTGTGTGTGTGTGTGTGTGTGTGTGTGTGTGTGCGTGTGTGTGTGTGTGTGTGTGTGTGTGTGTGTGTGTGTGTGTGTGTGTGCATGCGTGTGCGTGTGTCTGTGTATGTGTGTGTGCTTGTCTGTGTGTGTGTGTGTGTGTGTGTGTGTGTGTGTGTGTGTGTGTGTGTGTGTGTGTGTGTGTGTGTGTGCGCGTGTGTCTGTGTATGTGTGTGCCCATGTGTAAAGGATCCGGTATAAGCAGTCCTCTGTGTGGGTGCTTGATGGGTATTTGAACAGAGGCGTTAAGGATCTGAGCTATGCATGGAATGCGCGGCTCTGATTCATTGCCGGGTACTTTTGGTGTTTTTTTCTGGTATTATTCCCTTTTGAAAGGAGAGATTTGATCAACGCACACACCCGCGTGCAAGCACACATACAGCGGATTTTCCTTTTTTTTGATGTGGCGTCCAGTGAGACAATATAACACTAAATGGACACGGGGTAATACAAACAAATTACTTGTAGTTATTCCCTCAATAACTATTATATGCACAGAGTGAAGTTGGATCTCGCTTCCCTCAAAGGTGTTACCAATGATACTGACGAAGGCTCCGTTCCATTTCATGTAGCACAGTGGTTCTCAAGCCTTTTATTTCAAGGACCCCCATACACACCTTTTAAGGGGTCATGATGAGGGTCCCTGGACCACACTTTGAGACCCACTGGTGTATAGCAGAGTGTTTCCAGTGAGCCAACATGCACAACATCAGCACCCTGACTCTCTTTGACGATTATTGGTTTTTATCTTAACACATTTGAAGAGTAACACATGTGAAGGAAGTGAGAAGAGATCCAACTTTTCTCCAAAATGGCTGCTGTGCCTACAGCCTATTGCAACGTTTTCCTTCAACCCCCTGTTGAAGACCCTTGGCCTATACTGTATGTTTTCAACGCGATGCTAAGAACGGGTCATACCTGATGACGGCGAGGAGGGATGAGGGCTGTCGTCTTGGACGCTGCCGGTCTGGGAGTGTCCCCCTCCGGCTCCTCCGCTCTCCTCCGTCACGTTGGAGGAGCCCGGGGTGGTGGAGCGGCTTATGGACTGGGACTCGGGGTCGCTGGCCGAGCCGCGGCGGTCCTCCGAGCCGGACTGCTCCTCCGCGGCCCTCCTGTCCTTGTTGTGGACCCGGGAGTGGACCACCATCTGGTGGTACGTGCGGAAGACCCGGCCGCAGTCGGGGCACTCCGTGGGCTTGTCCTTGAGGCTGGGGAGGCTGTACTCGAGGCCGAGGGGGCTCCCCAGGCCGGCGAGGGGGGTGCCAGAGCCGGCGTGGTGGTGGGGGGACATGAAGTCCCGGTGGGCGTCGTAGCCTCCTCCTCCCTCGTCCTTCATGGGCATCATGGTGCCGATTGAGCCCGCCTTGGAGCCCTGCAGGGCCTCGGAGAGCTGCTTCTGCTTGGAGCTTTCGCTGGACGCCATCAGGGCGAAGTCGTGTTTCTCTTTCAAGTAGGCGGAAGCCATGCCTCCCGCGCCGCCGCCGCTCATCTCGTCGTCCTGCCCGCCGTGGGGCATGTGGTGCTGCTGCTGCTGCTGGTGGTCCTTGGGCATGAAGGCTCGGTCCATGGCCATGCCGCGAGCCATGATCTGCCAGGCCTGGTAGCTGTTCAGGGGATCCATCTCTGCCACCTTGGCCGCCGCCTGGAGGCGCTCCATGCAGCTGGACTTGAGCGGCGGCACCAGGTTGAGGCAGCCCAGGAGCGAGCGCTTCTCGTTCTCGCCCAGCCCGTGGCCCATGCCGGCTGCCATGGGCCCCAGGAGTTTGCCCAGCATCTCCTTCTCCTTCATGGCGATACCCGCCTTGGCCAGCATGTGATGCTGCTCGCTGAGGCCCTGCTTGTCTGGCGAGAGGAAGCCTCCCTGCAGGCAGGAGATGTAGCGGGAGTAGAGGTTGGCGTGGGCCTCCTGAGCCAGGCTGCTCATGCTGTTGACCGAGGCCATGTCCTGCTCGCTGGGCTGGAGCGGCTTGTTCTTGATGGCTAGCTTGTTGAGGTGGACCTTCATGTGGTTCTTCAGGAACCACGGCTCCTTGAAGCGGCGTCCGCAGATCTGGCAGACGTGCTCGAAGGAGTCCTTGTGCTTGCGCATGTGTCCCTTGAGGAACCAGGCCTGGCTGAACACCTGGCTGCACACCTCGCAGCGGAACTCGTTGGCCGGCTTCTCGCCTCCCACGCCGCCGCCGCCCGTGCCCGTGGTGTTCTCGGCCGTGATGTGGGCCTTCTCCACGTGGCTGATCAGGTCCTCCTCCTGGGAGGCGGCGAACTCGCACAGGGTGCACTTGTAGGGCTTGTGGAGGATGCGGATGTGGCGGTCCAGCTCCTCGCGCTTCTTGAACTTGCCCTTGCAGAAGGTGCAGCGAAAGCCCGCCGCCGGGTTGAGGGACTGCTCGTCCTGGGCACCGGCCGGCTTGGGCGAGGACGAGGGTTGGGAGAGGGAGTCGGGGGTGCCCAGGCCGGGGGTGGTGAGGAGGCCGCAGGCGGAGCCCGGCTGCTGCTGGTGGGGGTTGACGTTGCTGCTGCTCAGGGCCAGGTGGGCCTGGTGGTGGTGGTGCTGTACGGGCTGGGCCGTCTGCAGGAGACCCCCGCTGCCCCTCATCTGCTTGTCCCTCAGGATGGCCCGCTCCTCCAGCTCGTGCAGCAGCCGGTTCTCCTCCCGCACGCGGCCGCGCCCCTTGCCCAGGTTGCCCAGTTTGTGGGTGCGCAGGTGGATCTTCAGGTTGCCCTTCTGCGCTGCCCGGTGGTCGCAGTAGGGACACTTGAAGGGCTTCTCCCCGGTGTGCGTGCGCATGTGCAGCGACAGGATGCTGTTGAAGCGGAAGCGCTTGCCACACAGCGGGCACGGGTACTTGCGGTTCTTGCGGGCGTCGTCTTCGATGTCGTTCATCTGGGACATGATGCCCAGGTTCTGGCCGTTGAGGAACTGCTGCAGGTCCACGCGCCCGTTCAGGCCGCCCAGCGCCCCCGTGTCGATGTCTCGGTTGAGCTGATTGGCCAGCAGGGCCATCTGGCTGCTGATTGGCTGGCTGGCCAGGGCGGCGTGGTGGGTCTTCTCGTCCAGCGGCGTCGCCGCCTTCTCCTCGGGGATCTGCTGGGGGCGGTGCAAGTCGGGGAAGGCGTGTCCTAGCTGCGCGGTGAGCTGGTGGAGCTTCTGGCTGATGGGGTAGCGGCCATTCAGCACCGCGCTGCTCAGATGGACATCAGCGTCCGTCACTGCCGACGACACACCAAGGCACAAACTAGACTCCTCCATCCTGTGAGAGCAGTCAGACAGAACCGACACGCAGGGAGGGAGGGAGGGAGGGAGGGGGAGAGAGAGAGAGAGAGAGAGAGAGAGAGAGAGGAAGAGAGAGAGAGAGGTCAGTATGAATGCCAGAGTTTGTATTATTGTCAGTAATCTGTTCTTACATTTTTGGTATTGAAAGGAAAACAAAACAAAGGATTATACATGTTTTTAAAATGGAACTGTCATAAGGGGAGAATGTGTGCACGCCTTGGTACAAAAATACAGTTTGTTCTGTCATGAGAGAGAAAAAAAATCCCCTTCTTTTCATTGTCAGAGCGACGTGTTTAACATTGCTGGCAAAAAAAAATGAATGCAACTCCGTAGAACTTTCTGACAACATAAGACCGTTTTGGTGGGAATAATTATTCAGTAAACACAGCGAGCGGGTGTATAATTAAGCTACTTGTGCCCATCCTATCAGAATTCCTCCAATTACACGCCTTAATGAAACGGAGCAACGGCATTGTCGCGAAAGCCACCGCAATACTACAATTACGATATTAACAATAGCACTTAAAACCAAGGGGTTACTCAGTAAACATAACAGTCTTATCTTTGGTGCCGCGACACTTGTCTCGGTGTGGTTTTCCATTAAAGACCCTCACTATTTGATGTGAATCACTTTTCCTCTGCTCATGCTTCTCTCTACAGCCCTCCCCCCTCTCTACCTCTCACCCTCTTTACTTCGCTCTCACACGGTTTCCAAGATGGAGAAAAAAAACAACAACAGTTGGCGGTATTCAAAGGGTTTCCCGTTTGCATCAGAATCCTGTGAACCATGAAGAATGTCTAAAGTAGACCGGCATGGCCCTCAAGCCTGATGATGGATCGGGGCAAGTTTACGGAATACTTGTCGCAAATATTTTGTCGCTTGTTTGCTGAACGTCGCATTCAGCGAAGGGCAACAAAAATATTTGCACCAGTATTTTTTTTTTTTGCAGAGAGAAACAAAACTGCAGTCCCAGATTTCTGGAAAGCTCAGTCCCAAGACATATCTCGATTTCATTGCCACTTTTCTTTCCTCTTTTTTTCCTTTTCATTTCATATCTCTCTAACCCGGATGAATAAATGAAAAAAAGGGGGAGAATACCCATCCATCTGCTCTCCAGATGGAGGGGTATAAACATCTATCTTTTCACTTCCTCTGGGCTACTGGCACGGGTCGACCCTCCTCAGAAACAATAACCGGGGTTCTGCTTTGGTCAACAAAATATTGTATAATATCTCATTAAGCTGATTAGCATGCAGCCCTGGAAACAGTGGCGGCCACTGTGCACCATAATGCATGATTATAATCATCAGAAATCCTTGGGCAGCGGCGAGGGGCGAGTCGGTTCTGAGGGCTGGCATTGCGGGGCGGCTCACATTTGAACCACGTGAACTCCTCGCGTGAAAATGGCAGATCTGCAAAGCTGCCACACGTTGTGGGCTTGTAGATCGGCTATCTTCGGTGAAGAGGTTTGATGTGGAGCGGGGGGGGGGGGACCAAGTACACATATTTAAGGGCTTAAGTGGTTGAGGGGATACAGTGACTACAGTTCAGGGAGCTTATGCCCGCTGATCCGAAAGTGATGAGGACACACCCTCTTTAAATATGTGCACTCATATGCAGTACTGTACACTTCACAGAGGTCAGGCTCTCTCTCTCTCTCTCTCTCTCTCTCTCTCAGTCTCTCTCTCTCTCTCTCTCTCTCTCTCTCTCTCTCTCTCTCTCTCTCTCTCTCTCTCTCAGTCTCTCTCTATTCCCTTTTTTCTTTCTCTCAATCATTAGTTATATTTTTCTCTCTCTGTCTTTCTCAATGGCTGCATTTACGTTCACACAGTGCCCCATTAACAAGCTTATTTATTAGGGCCACGGCGCACAATCCAAGGCGTTACTTGTGAACTCTGAAAGTGTAAAGTCCATTTGTACTTAAACTGTGTGACACTGTAGTGTACACACACAGCATGCCGTTCATATGAGCTTTAATAACCTGCTCGCTCACTGATATCCTCCATTTCCATGGTATGCATGCCATGCAAGGTGGAACAGCGGGGAGAAGTTGCTTTCGGCATGTTCACGAACATTAAAAGGGTATAAGACATTTACACGCTTCAGTCTCCCAGCCCAGGTAATATTGGAACATTGCCGTTAGTACATTATTAACTCAAGCACATGAACGGAATAGAGAGGAAAAAAGAGAAATCGGTGGGCAGCCTACGCAAACACAGCCATTGTCCTCTACTTGTCGGTCTGCCTCACTCTTTCTGCCTGTCTCTCTGCCTCTCTCTCTCTCTCTCTCTCTCTCCCTCTCTCTCTCTCTCTCTCAATTCAATTCAATTCAATTCAATTCAATTCAATTCAATTCAATTCAATTCAAATAGCTTCATTGTCAAATAGCTTCATTGGCATGACTGTAACAATTACAATATTGCCAAAGCATTAAGTGCAGTGGGAAGAAAAGAATAATAAAACAAACAATATCAAACTAAATCATACAATAAAATACAATATACAAATACTGCCATAATGATTCAAAAGTGCAGAATTGAACTGTGTGTGTGTCAAGATATAGTCCATTGTCAAGATAGTCACATGAGTGTTGTTTGCTTAAGTGTCCCTCAGTTTGTGACAGGTGGCCAGTCACATATTGTGCAGCTAAATGTGCTGCAGGTCCATCTCCTAATAGAATGTGTTGTTTGTCACTGTCATCTAGAAGTGTAAAGTTTGGAATTAACAGTTCTTAAAGTATTCTGCTCTTGTGTTATTATATTTGTCACATTTTAATGGAAAGAGCGTCTCATTCTCTCTCTCTGTCTCTCTCTGTCTCTCTCTCTCTCTCTCTCTCTGTCTCTCTCTCTCTCTCTCTCTCTCTCTCTCTCTCTCTCTCTCTCTCTCTCTCTCTCTCTCTCTCTCTCTCTCATCAGTAGGAGGCCAGTCGACATAAGGACTGTCTGTTCCTCGTAGACACGTCGACCCCTCCAACACGCTGGTGGATGGTAGATTCTTATCTTCCGGGACATGAATTAAGACACTGTGACTTGCGGCTCCACTTGTGTTTTTAAAAGGAATGCGGAGCCCGTGGGCATGGCCCTCTTTGAATGTGTCTCACTTCTTCTGCACACAAGTACCCCGTAAAGCCGCTCAATTGAAATTCCCAGAGGATATAATGGGGGCGCGCTGCTATGTTCTTTCTGCGGGGCTTGTTCTGCTATACAGTAGCTGCGCGGACCGGGCGAGACACGCGCGTCTTGTCAAAAGCGCACCTCGATTTACGACGGATCACGTGAGCTTATTCTCGCGTGGCTCGGGCCGAGGCTGAACCCCGTCAGGTTATAAAACCTTTTCAAAGCCTGACAGTAAAAAAAAAAGGGAGGGAGGGTGATATATATTGGAATAGAAAAATATATCGTCGTTGTCGGGTGGAAACCTTGTATCTCCAAAACCGTTTGTTTTGTATTTATCATTTTAAAAATGATTTAAACTAGTGAAAACAGCCGATCTACGAGCACACAACGCCTCGCACCGCGAGGCGTTGTGTGCTTGTAGATCTGCTGTTTTCACTACTTATGTGCGACGGCCTTGTACGCCGAAGCAGGGCTTTACTTTACGAAAGAACGTACACATTTCAAACTTGGAGATACGAGGTTTCCGCCCGACAACGACGATATGTACATTTATTGTAGGACTAATGTTGGAAGAATAGCAGCAGGGGTGAAGATAAAACTTTGTTAGACCGCTTAAAAACGACTCAAGTCTTAAATTATATTTACGTGACAACCCGGGCCGTCATCACCGTCGCCAACCATGCCTATATATCGCAGACCTTATTTCAATGGGGCCTTTTTTTTTTTTTTTACAGAGGCGGCTGGCTGCCTTTTGGAATAGAAATCTGTGATTTAAGCTGGGCTGATGAGCTGTTGCTCATTTGGGGAGATAGCGGCATGCCCTTTTCTCCAATTTGATTTCCGTCCTTTATCTTTAACATATAACAAAGGCAGATAGACAATGGAATAATGTGAAATGAACTGACGAATACAGTTTGTGTGTGTGCATGTGTGTGTGCATGTGTGTGTGCGTGTGCGTGTGCGTGTGCGTGTGTGTGTGTGTGTGTGTGTGTGTGTGTGTGTGTGTGTGCGTGTGTGTGTGTGTTTTCTTTCCTTTTTTACAACACATCCTGCCTGACGAGCGTATGCAAATGAGGCACATTAATATGCTCGCCTTGCTCCCGAGTCATTTTATATTTTTCCCCCTGATTAAAAAGGACATTTCTTATGTGACATCCCCCCATCCACTCATATCAATACACACACACACACACACACACAAACACACTCACGCAAAGGAATCTGTGGGTATATGCACGAGGAGGCACGCGCAGGCAACACAAGAGGCACGAGCGCACGCTCGCCCACAACCCTAGGAAATATAGGCAACAATCGAATGCGCGGGCGCCCTAACAAAAATGCTGCAAACGTCGCTGTAAAGACAGGCGCCGTCGACCGGAGCCGCCTGTTCCACAGACAATCACGTCAACTGCCAGCCCTATATGATCTGACACACGTCTCAACTGCTGCTGTCAGAAAACCTAAGCCTATACCCTTCTGACTCGCGTCTGATTTATATTCACTTAAGCGTCGCGCCTCGCCCTGAGAATAGACGATCTACAAGCTCTCAGCGCTCGGTGACACCAGTGGCGTCAGTTAAGCAAATGTTAATGCATGGCAACATGTCTTGCACGCACGCCTTCGCGTGCGTGCAAGACACCAGTCATGTTTGCCATACCTTAGAAACAGGCAAGATGAATTCATTTTAAGAAGTACATTTTTTCCCCCCTGTAGCCATACCCAATTCATGCCTCTGTGCGACGCACCGAGAGCTTGTAGATCTGCTATTAGTAGTCAAAGCTAAACAGCATTGCTAAAAGAAAAATCACACACGCTTTTTTTTAAAGTTTGGCTTGTCTTATACCGGTTGCTTTATGAGTCAATGCACTTGGTACCACTCTGTCCCACATTGTTGTCTGAGATCTCGGTTACGTGTGTGTGTGCTACATACTGTAACCCCTAACAGACACACAGTGCGCTAGCAGGTCCACCGGTACAACATGTCTCCACACACTTGAAACAACACATTGTACGCCCTTATCACCACCTGCTGCGCACAGCAGCATTGTCTCATTAACCCATTTAGGTCCAGAATGATTGAATGCTTTAGCTATTGAAAAATAGCAGATATACAAGCTCTGCTGTTTTTGAAAAGTCGTGAAAATGTGAGCAAATCTTTGAATATCTCATTTTTTAAAGGGAACATTTGTAACTCAAATATTTGCTTCTGGGGGGTCCCTGGAACTAAATATTTTGAGATGAGGGTCTGTGGCCAAATACATTTATTATTTGTTTGTTATTTTGGGGTCCTTGACATGAAAAAGTTTGAGCACCACTGACATAGAAACATGGATTTTTCTAAAAAAAAAAAAAAGAAAAAAAAAAGGATTCCAAAGACAAAATATTCAAAGATTTGCACAGATTTTCAAGTTTTTTGAGCTTGTAAATCTGCTATTTTTCAATATCTAACGCATAAAATAATGCGTAGTAATGCGCACCACCCCGGTCCTCAGCGGCTTAATGCTATTGGCTCCTCCGATTCCTCTCTGACCACAGACACTTCCTTTAGCAATTTCTCACACAGACGCCTGTTGTTGTCTTTACAGTTTGTGGTTTAATATTCAGCAGAGAACCAACCCTGCACATGCACACACACACACACACACACACACACACACACACACACACACACACACACACACACACACACACACACACACACACACACACACACACACACACACACACACAGGGGCGTCACAAGGGGTAGGAAAGTGGGACTTAGTTACCATGGCCCAAGGTGGAGGGGCCCTATAGTAACTTTAGCTATTGAAAAATAGCAGATATACAAGCTCACAGCGCGGCACCGAGTGCCGCGCTGCGAGCTTGTAGATCTGCTATTTTTGAAAAGTCGTGAAAATGTGCGCAAATCTTTGAATATATGTATTTTTTGTAAGTGAACATTTGTAACTCAAATTTTGCTTCTGGGGGGGGGGTCCCTGGAACTAAATATTTTGAGCATCACTGACATGAAAACATAGGTTTCTTGGCACACATTTTCACGATTTTTCAAAAATAGCAGATCTACAAGCTCGCAGCGCGGCACTCGGTGCCGCGCTGTGAGCTTGTATATCTGCTATTTTTCAATAGTTAACATTCATGGGGGGCCCGCAGTGAATCCTTGTACTCAGGGCCCAGAATTTGGTGTGACGCCCCTGCACACACACACACACGCGTGCACTCTCACTCTCACTCACACTCACACACACACACACACACACACACACACACACACACACACACACACACACACACACACGCACGCACACACACACACACACACACACACACACGCACGCACACACACACACACACACCCACACACACACGCACGCACCACACACACCACACACAACCTGATTTCACTTTGGCTTCTTTAATGCATTTTTCTTCTCTTTTTCCGTTCAAGCTGCAGCTTTAATTATAAGTGGTATCTGTGACACAATGGATGTGTATTTCAGTCACAATTTCAATGCCTGCGTGCGCAGTTCATTTTCTGTCTTATC
>NW_027664977.1:0-22265 GCF_963921795.1 Nannobrachium achirus
GTCAAAGGGTTAGATTGATTGATTGATTGATTGATTGATTGATTGATTGATTATTTTATTAGACAAAAATGGAGAACAGTACAAGTATAGTCAACACAATAGAAATGTAGTACAGTACAAGTACAGTTAAACATCCTGCCTAAAAGGAACATCCCAAATAAGACCTTTTACGTTCTTTTTTTTTTACGTTGGAAGCCCTCTGTATTTAATTCATGGACGATAGATTGTGCATTACATTCACCCATTCACACACACACACACACACACACACACATTCATTACATTCACACACACTTTCATTACATTCACCCATTCACACACACATTCACACACCGATGGCAGAGGAAACCATGCTTGGCACCAACCTGCTCATCAGGAGCAGTTAGGGGTTCAGAGTCTTGCTCAAGGACTCTTCCACACTAAAGGTGGTTGCACACTGCTGCGTTTTTCGTTGCGAAATGCGTTTTTCAGGGCAAGGAGAGAGAGAGAGATAGAGAGAGCAAGGGACCGAGTGGTGCGCGAAACGGGCGGCAGTGTGCAAACGTGACTGACATAACGTGAGGTTGATTTTTTATTTGCGGGCTCCGAAATTCAGTCCGATATTCGGCCCGAAAAACGCAGCAGTGTGCAACCAGCTTAACTCTGGGGGAGCCTGGGATCAAACTGGGAACCCTCCATGTTCTAATGTCGGTTTCTCTACCCCTGAGCCACCTTCTAGCTGTGACTGCGACAGCACAATGACTGCGCCACCGTGCCACCAGATTTATCTATTCTATTAAATTCTGTTTCGAGAATAAAATAAAAATAAAGAAATCACTAAGACCAGTACCGGAATGCCAAATGTTGTATTCAGGTCTCGATCTAAGAGGTTTAGGAACCACTGCACTACTGCAGTACATCATTATAGAGTTTGTAATGCACCAACAGCGACTCTATAAAAAGATAATTGAAATGGGGATATAAATATAATATATATTGTATATTGTCCCTTCTGGGTAATTTCTTCTCCAATGAACATGATTGTGTGTTTTATTTAGTACAGTACAGTTTGTGTGCATATTACTGTGGGAATTAAATGAGCAAAAAGTGATATTGTCACAGAAATAATGCCTTCCTCAGAGTAAGGGTGTATTAGCTCCCACTGGCACAACAGCAAAGGTCTCGTCATTTAACCCATTCAGAACGGGTACACATTATTGGGTATCATTATTTTATGCTTTAACTATTGAAAAACAGCAGATATACAAGCTCACAGTGCGAGCTTGTAGATCTGCTATTTTTGAAAAATCGTGAAAATTGGAATTTTGACTTAAAATAAAGAATAAAAAAAAAATGTTTCTATGTCAGCAATCTGGCCAGCCATCGTCAAAGAAAAGGTCCTTTTCACTTAACTGGAGCTCAGTTAGTCTGTTCTTGAGAGACTACTATGTCAGTGGTTCTCAAACTTTTTCATGTGAAGGACCCCCAAAATGATATGTATTTGGCCACGGACCCCCATCTCAAAATATTTAGTTCCAGGGACCACCCAGAAGCAAAATTTGAGTTAGAAATGTTCGCTTTAAAAATACATATTTTCAAAGATTTGCACACATTTTCACGACTTTTTCAAAAATAGCAGATATACAAGCTCACTGTGAGCTTGTATATCTGCTATCTTTAAATAGTTAAAGCATTCAATATTTCTAGGCCTAAATGGATTTTAATTAGACCCTGTTTACTTGCTCTCGGGAAGAATATTTCCAGGAAAGTATCTTTTTGTAGGCAGCTAAACACAGCTAAATGGTCCAATAGAAATGGTAAATGCTGCTTTTATTTCCCCCTCCTTTATATACAGTAGCCTATATGAAACACACACAATGTGCATTACTTTCACTCATTCTCTCTCGCATGCACACGCACACGCACACACACACGCACACACACACACACACACGCGCACGCACGCACGCACGCACGCACGCACGCACGCACGCACGCACGCACGCACACACGCACACGCACACGCACGCGCACGCACACGCACACGCACACGCACACACACACACAGCAGAAGAAACAGCCACTCATGCAGGGCCGGACTGGGACATAAATTCTGCCCAGGCATCTTGGCCCAGACCGGCCCCCCACAACCATCTTGGCCCAGACCGGCCCACCACAACCATCTTGGCCCAGACCGGCCCCCCACAACCATCTTGGCCCAGACCGGCCCCCCACAACCATCTTGGCCCAGACCGGCCCACCACAACCATCTTGGCCCAGACCGGCCCCCCACAACCAGCACCGAACCCAACATAGAAGATCTACAAGCCCACAATGCATCGAGGCAGCGCTGCATTGTGGGCTTGTATGCTGTTAAATGTTTGGGTGGGAAGCTTTTGAAAAAAAATTAAAAAACTACTCTTTTATGGAAATATTTGGGTGTCGCGGGCCATCTGCAGTATTCATTTGGTGGCAGTGGTGTAAGGTAACAAAGTAGATTTACTTAAGTACTGTACTTAAGTACAATTATGAGGTATTTGTACTTTACTTGAGTATTTTTAGTTGTCAGTACTTTTAAGCCTACTTCTACTCCACTACATCTCAGAGGCAAATATTGTACTTATACTCCACTACACTGATTTGAAAACTTTAGTTACTAGTTACTTTGCAAATATAAATGATTATATTATGAAACATATTAATCCACTTTAGCCCTAATTTATACCTAGGCTGTTTGAAAATAGCCGATCTACAAGCTCACAACGTGTCGCATCTGCTATTTTCAAACATTTTGTACTTTTGCTTTTGGTTACATCAAATATGTTTTGATGCCAATACTTCCGTACTTTTACTCAAGTACATTTTGAATTCCAGACTTTTACTTGTAACAGAGTATTTCTATATTGCGGTATTGATACTTTCACTTAAGTAAAACATCAATACAGTACTTTTTCCACCACTGTTTGGTGGTCCTTGATTTGAGAAGCACTGAGTTAGCACCATAGACCTCTTTTTATTTCTCTCTCTATATGGCTGACAGCTCCAGCTCATTCATATTGCAGCTGCTAGACTCCTAACAAGAACATAAAAAGCGTGGAGCGTATTAACACAGATTCTTAGTGCTCTGCTCTGTGAAGGCACCAGGATTTACACTGTGGAATATTTATCTGCTGCTCGTCTCTCAGACTTTGTATTTTACATCACAACCCTGGAAAACTCTTGACGTTGCGTTAGAGCAGGAGTTCCCAAACTTTTTTGGCACCCCTGTAAATATTGTTTTCATCCGAGGCACCCCTACATTACATTCATAATTTTTCACTCCCAGCACCTTATATTTATAGCAAAATTTAGCGATTATGTTGCGAGGAAAACGTTGAGATAATAGCCCAAATAAATCCAGGGTGCCCCGTCACCCACTTTGAAAGCCCCTGCGTTAGAGGGCTCTACACTGACACGGTTCTTAAAGTGATCCCTGACTAATACGACAAATATGCCTTAATACATTATAATTGTCCTCTATAACTACAATGTAAAATTAAAAACACCTCAATTATTTTATTTATTCTAGAAATAGCTAATCTTTCACTCAATAGGGGAAATGCCTGTCGCAAGTTGATGATGTCATAAATGTCAAGTGTGATCTATCCCTATGGAATTTATGGCATGCATGTGAAAATAAAAACAAACTTAATACTTCCTATGGTTAATATGAGCATCAAATCAATATTTGAAATGTGTTTGTGTTTTGTTTTTTTGCACATGCATTCCATAAAAATGACACGTGACATTTATGACATCATCAACTTGCGACAGGCATTTCCCCTACTGAGTGAAAGATTAGCTATTTCTAGAAGAAATACAATATTTAAGGTGTTTTTAATTTTACATTGTAGTTATAGAGGACAATTATAATGTATTAAGACATATTTGTCGTATTAGTCAGGGATCACTTTAAGTTGTGAGGTAGCGTTTAGTTATGATGATGTCACCAACCTCACCCGTTCACTCAGATCAGCTAACACAGTGATGATGACAGAACCCATGCTAAAAAACCCAGGACAAAAATCCACTCGTCCTAGACTCTTTGCCCTCCTGGCCCCCAAACTGTGGAATAAACTCCCTGCCGCACTTAGAACTACAGACTCACTCCCTTCCACCGTGGACTGAAGACTCACCTCTTCAGACTCCACCTAAACCCATAGCACTTAACGTATAACTCAATTACCCCAACGATCATACATGACAGCTAGATAGCTTTTTTTAGTTCATTACTTTTTTTAGTTTTACTGATTAGTTGATTACCTACGTTATTTCTTTCTAGATTGATATTTTGGTCCCATCCTATTTTACAGTACACTTTAAGACAGAATAAAGCCATAATGAGAAATAATGTGTTGGTAATTAGAGCTAACATATTTTATTAGACAGAAACGAAGCAAACACAGAATAGCAGAAAGTGCAAATACATTCTCTGGCACCGGCACCTGCTGCAGAACTGCCGCGGCAGACACTGCCACACGACCAGCAGTTCGACCGGCAGTTCGACCTGGCAGTCGCACTACGGCAGTCCGGGCAGTAGGACTGGCGGCCGGTCCGTGCGGTGGTGGCTGCCGCGGCAGTTACCAGCGATGCCGGTCCTACCTACCGTTCCGTGCGGCGGCCGCCGGTCCTACTGCCGGGACTGCCGGTCAAAACTGCTTGTCCGTGCGGTGGCCGCCGGTCCTATCGCCGGCGATCTAGTGCGACTGCCGGTCGAACTGCCGGTCGTGCAGTGGTACGTGCCGCTGCAGTTCCGCGGCAGGTGCTGGTGCCAGAGAATGTATTCGCTCTTTCTGCTATTCTGTCTTTGTTTTTATCTGATAAAATAATATTAGTTCTAATTACCAACAAATTATTTCTTATTATGGCTTCATTCTGTCTTATTCTGTCTTAAAGTGTACTGTAAAATGGGATGGGACCGATATTTCTATGCATTTGAAGTATTGATGTTGATGTATTCATGTATTAGCTTGCTTATTGTATTGATGTATTACCTTACTTATTGTAAATCACTCTGGATTAAGAGTGTTTGCTAAATGCCTAAATTGTAAATTGTAGAGAGAGAGAAACAAGCCAGTGCTTCACTTAAACTGTAATGACAACCCTCCCAAGCAGTGTTCATGTTGACCAGGGACGTGCAGAGAATGTTAGAGAGGCAGGGGCTGACATTTCTAAAGGGGCCTTTTGGTGGAAATATCGAAAATAGCAGACCTCCAACTTCACACTGAACTAAGCATAAAAAAGTCAATACTGTGGCCTAACGGCATGGATTTCTACACAGAGAGGGCAATTCTTTCAACATAAGATGCTGCATTCAAGTTCAGGAGAGTTTGGACAAGGCAATTCTCTTGAATGCTGCCTTCAGGTATGGCATGGAGAAAGCGTGCATCTTTCACCTTAGTTTGCATTCATGGTGGATAGGGCAGTTTTTTACAGACCGGTAAAAGGGCTTTGATGTCTATGTGTGGCGTGCCTGCTGTTGGCATGTGTTTTTAGTTTAGTGTTTTGCAAGACATTTCATTTAGTTTTTGTCACATCTCAGTCATCTGAAATGTCTTGGTTTCAGTCTAGTTTTAGTCGACCGAATCTGCGGTCGATTTTGTCGACTGAAATGTATTTCGGCGGTGCCTTGTTGGCGTCGTAATGACACTTGGTTTGGATGGTGAAAATAGCAGATCTTCAAGCTTACAAGGCGTGGTCATGCTACGCTTGACCAATCAGAATCAAGCATTCAACTAAGCCGGGTAATAATTCAAGGTAATGTATTACATAGAATTTACCACACAGCTTTGTACGAGGTGGGGTTGGGGTTCTAATATGAAGTAGCGATAGAGGCTTGTTGTAATAATTTGAGTGCAGAATTTTGTAACTGTATGAATGAATTGTCAAAAAAAGTAATAAAAATACAAAGAATTAAGGGAGAAGTTCCGATGGGAAACGAATGTATTGGCGGAGTCCGCCATCATAAAAATGCTGTGTGACCGTGCCAAACAAAGTCTTTCTCCATTGATACTTTTACTTAAAGGTCCGCTGTCAGCCCCAAAATTATAATAGTATGATACAGTAGGTCATGTGGTCTCTCTATTAAATTATAATAGTATTATACAGTAGTTCATGTGGTCTCTCTATTAAATTATAATAGTATGATACAGTAGTTCATGTGGTCTCTCTATTAAATTATAATAGTATGATACAGGAGTTCATGTGGTCTCTCTATTAAATTATAATAGTATGATACAGTAGTTCATGTGGTCTCTCTATTAAATTATAATAGTATGATACAGTAGTTCATGTGGTCTCTCTATTAAATTATAATAGTATGATACAGTAGTTCATGTGGTCTCTCTATTAAATTATAATAGTATGATACAGGAGTTCATGTGGTCTCTCTATTAAATTATAATAGTATGATACAGTAGTTCATGTGGTCTCTCTATTAAATTATAATAGTATGATACAGGAGTTCATGTGGTCTCTCTATTAAATTATAATAGTATGATACAGTAGTTCATGTGGTCTCTCTATTAAATTATAATAGTATGATACAGGAGTTCATGTGGTCTCTCTATTAAATTATAATAGTATGATACAGTAGTTCATGTGGTCTCTCTATTAAATTATAATAGTATGATACAGGAGTTCATGTGGTCTCTCTATTAAATTATAATAGTATGATACAGTAGGTCACGTGGTCTCTCTATTAAATTATAATAGTATGATACAGTAGTTCATGTGGTCTCTCTATTAAATTATAATAGTATGATACAGTAGTTCATGTGGTCTATCTCCTGGATCTCTCTGTGGATCCTCAAACAGTCTGAAGCTGTCTCAGTGTAATCTGCCCAACAACAGCTGACAGTACAGTAAGTAGTCATACAGTCAGGCTATACAGACAATTAATTTGATTGGCTTATAATTGCGCATCCCCACAATGACGTCATAAAAATATTAACTTGTTTTTTAAGATGATTCTTAAATTGACAGTAACCCTTTAGGTGACAGGCCCCCTTTAAAGGTGATACACCATGCATTTAAAAAGTATTTATGTCATATTGTTTATGTCCCAAAAAAAATATTTACTTTTATTTTTATTTTTATGATGACGTCACAATCGGCAGATGACGTCACAATCGGCAGCAAATCTGAACAGCCTGTTTTGAGAACCCGTGGGATACTTTTAACCTTCGCCTTCTCAAAACCAGAGAAAGACACATCGGTCTGAAATGGGACTTTGTGAGGATAGAAGGTGCTAGTGGGACCCCAAAAAAAGGTTTTAAAATAGGAAAAGTGAAATTTCACAATGATACAGTAGTTCATGTGGTCTCTCTATTAAATTATAATAGTATGATACAGTAGTTCATGTGGTCTATCTCCTGGATCTCTCGGTGGATCCTCAAACAGTCTGAAGCTGTCTCAGTGTAATCTGCCCAACAACAGCTGACAGTACAGTAAGTAGTCATACAGTCAGGCTATACAGACAATTAATTTGATTGGCTTATAATTGCGCATCCCCACAATGACGTCATAAAAATATTAACTTGTTTTTTAAGATGATTCTTAAATTGACAGTAACCCTTTAGGTGACAGGCCCCCTTTAAAAATGGTAAATGGTGCATTTATATAGCACTTTTAATCCAAAGCGCTTTACATAGATTGTGCATTACATTCACCCATTCACACACACATTCATACACCGGTGGCGGAGGAAGCCATGCAAGGCACCAACCTACTCACCGGAGGCAATTAGGGGTTCAGAGTCTTGCCCAAGGACCCTTCGACATTAACTCAGGGGGAGCCCGGATTCGAACTGGGAACCCTTCGGGATTTATACCCTTCATGCTCTAATACCAGTTTCTCTACCCCTGAGCTATGCCGCCCCTAAAGGTGATACACCATGCATTTTTTTTTTTTATGATGACGTCACAATCGGCAGATGACGTCACAATCGGCAGCAAATCTGAACAGCCTGTTTTGAGAACCCGTGGGATACTTTTAACCTTCGCCTTCTCAAAACCAGAGAAAGACACATCGGTCTGAAATGGGACTTTGTGAGGATAGAAGGTGCTAGTGGGACCCCAAAAAAAGGTTTTAAAATAGGAAAAGTGAAATTTCACGGTGTATCACCTTTAAGTAAAAATCGTGAGTACGTTTTCCACCACTGCTTACAATCAATCAAAAGACACCCCCCAAAAAAGAACATTTGGGTGATGCTGTTCCCTAAACAGAGGAACGCTTTAGCTCAAGGTCAGTAAACATCTTCAAGCGCCCAGTCCTCTTTTCAATGTAGCTTTTCATTTGCATTTCATGAGACATTTTTCTTTTAGACAAATTGAATTGCGTTTTCATTTGCATATCCGCCGCTGCCCTCTCTGCAGATTGTATTGTATTAAACAATGTTTTATGTTTTACATTTGCTCTCCCTTTGTGCAGCACTTTGCTGATGTGTGTGTTTTTTTAATATAATTATTCCTCTTAATCATTAGTGTTTAATCTGTTCCATTTCTGTTCTTTCTCCCTGCATTGTACAGCACTTTGGAGCTGTGTATATTACGGCCTGCCTGACTGACAGACAGACAGACAGACAGACAGGCAGACAGACAGGCAGGCAGGCAGGCAGGCAGGCAGGCAGGCAGGCAGGCAGGCAGGCTGGCAGGCTGGCTGGCTGGCTGGCTGGCTGGCTGGCTGGCTGGCGGGCTGGCTGAGAGACTGTGAGAGAGCTGGTTAGAGACAACACGTTCAAGTGTTTTTGAAAGAAAGGAAAGGAGTGATACCGGTCTGTAGTTCTTCACGTCTGAGGAGTCAAGAGTAGTTTTTTTAAAGATGGGGTGCCATGATTTTCCCCCCTATAAAACATGATTATCTACTATTATGATTATACTAGGAGGAATAGTTTTTTCCAAAAAAGTGTGCAGAAAGAGTTAAAATTATGTTTTTATGTGGCCACACCCACCAGTTCAATGGTATGCGTGGTTGTCATGGTGGGTGGTGACCCAGCTGAAGTTAGCCACACCCACGTGTGTTGGGTGAATGGTAATTAGGGGAGGGGTTGATTCTGTGATGTAATAAGTATCTGTGTTTTTGGAACGGCACGTCTGACTCACGCATGCAGGTGGCAGCCTCCAGCTAAGAACCCAAATAAAAAGAGAATGCATAATTGCTCATAACAACCACACCAGGGGGTCTAATGAACTACTGTTAACCTCCTAGACACATGAAAACCAGAAAAAGTACAAAACTATGGCACCACCTCTTTAAGGAGTGGCAATACTCTGGCCGTCTTGAAGACAGATGGGACACAGCCTGAAGTTACAGGTGTGTTGATGGTGGAGGTTACGAAGGGGAGCAGATCAGGTGCAATGGTCTGGAAGATTATTGTACGGTTATTTACTAAATAAATTAACACATTGACCCAAGTCAAAACAAAACAAAATATGTCCTTGCTTTCAGTAGTGAAAGTGAAAGTAATGAAAGTGCTGTACTTCTTGCTTCAAATGTTTTCAAAAGCATTCCTGAGGGCAACGTTTAGTTGTAAAATGTGGCTGTGTGTTTGTTTACATGGCTGACATGTTGGATACGCTGTGTGTTTGTTTACATGGCTGACATGTTGGATACGCTGTGTGTTTGTTTACATGGCTGACATGTTGGATACGCTGTGTGTTTGTTTACATGGCTGACATGTTGGATACGCTGTGTGTTTGTTTACATGGCTGACATGTTGGATACGCTGTGTGTTTGTTTACATGGCTGACATGTTGGATACGGGTGTGTTTGTTTACATGGCTGACATGTTGGATACGCTGTGTGTTTGTTTACATGGCTGACATGTTGGATACGCTGTGTGTTTGTTTACATGGCTGACATGTTGGATACGCTGTGTGTTTGTTTACATGGCTGACATGTTGGATACGCTGTGTGTTTGTTTACATGGCTGCCATGTTGGATACGCTGTGTGTTTGTTTACATGGCTGACATGTTGGATACGGCATGTTTACATGGCTGACATGTTGGATACGCTGTGTGTTTGTTTACATGGCTGACATGTTGGATACGCTGTGTGTTTGTTTACATGGCTGACATGTTGGATACGCTGTGTGTTTGTTTACATGGCTGACATGTTGGATACGGGTGTGTTTGTTTACATGGCTGACATGTTGGATACGGGTGTGTTTGTTTACATGGCTGACATGTTGGATACGGCACTAACTTCACACAGCGCAGCCTGAGTGCAGCAGGTGTTCTGAGCCTTTTTATTAGGCAGCGGTGAATTATAGAGCGGAGCGGTCATTATTCACCTATAATTCACCGCTGATTTCATCGATTGACCAATCAGAAATAAGCATTCAAACAAGCCGTGCAATAACGAGAGATAAGATAGTAGGAAACTTCTTGTTCCCAAGTGGCTGCTCCAGCTCCTGAGCCACTGTGGCTCCATACATTCACCCCGTGGTGTCAGTTCAGAAAAAGCTAAGGTATGGCAACATGACTCGTGTCTTGCAAGACACCAGTCATGTTGCCGTACCTTAGCAACAGGCATGATACATTTATTTTAAGAAGTACATTTTATATTTTCCCCCGTTTCTACGGCTTCTTGGGCTGGATATGGCAGCCTGGAACAGTTCTTCAAGTGCAGCTAAATCGGCATGTTAGTAAACGTGCCACAATTAACAATAATGCATTGCACCTGTGCAGCTGACCTGCGGAACCTGGGAATATACCATCTTGTCAAGATGGGGAGAATACAAGTGTGGAGAGTATAATTATAATACCTTGTTAAAGTGACCATTTTGTTAAATTTTGCATTTGTAGTTATTTTACTGTAATTTAACAACATAATAACCAGCACAGATAGACAAGGAGACATTCATGGATTTATATTTAAATAAAAGTAACTTTTATTTTCCCCCCTGGACCCAGGGTATGGCAGCTGCATACCCCTGCCATACCCAATTGACGCCCCTGCATTCACCACTGTTCCCATGGATGCAACCTAGTTATTATTTAGACACAAGCTCTTGGTAATACTTTCTGCATTGGTAAAATAATCATAAACGCCCCCACACTTAACCACTTTCTCTTTCATCTCGAGACGTGTATCAATATGTCAAGTTCACCTCACTGATGCACCTCCACCGGCTGTCAGTCAGTCTGTCAGTCACACGTCACACGTCACACTTTTGCCCTTCTCATATCTCCGCAACCGTTGCCCCGATCCATGCCAAATTTTGCACACACACGATTTTTTGTACACTGCTCCTACACATTTTGCTCTAAAATCACGCTGCGACCTGACGGTCGCTTATCTCCCGATTAGGGAGTATTACTGGTATGAAATATGTTCTCTTCTATACAACAACAATATGTCCAAAAGGCGTAGTGATGATTAGGACGCGTATAGATAGAGCAAATTATCTGATAGATGAAGACTGAGGAGAAGTGAAGAGGACAAATCATAAGAATAAATGTTGCTGCTGAAATAAGACAAGACTTTAACTCAGCCGGAAGAAGCAAAGATGGATCTGACGAGTTCTGCGGGAAAGCAAACCACGCGTGGAAACAATGTGGCAAGAGTTTCAGTCAGTCAGGTGACCTGAAGATTCACCAGCGCGTCAGCACTGGAGAACAACCTTTTCACTGTGAACAGTGTGACAATGGTTTCAATCGGTTAGATAGTCTGAACAACCACCACCACCGTACACACACCAGAGAAAAACCCTACCATTGTACACAATGTGGCAAGAGTTTCATTCAGTTAGGTGACTATAAGAGACACCTGCAAGTTCACACTGGAGAAAAACCCTTCCATTGTACACAATGTGGCAAGAGTTTCATTCAGTTAGGTGACTATAAGAGACACCTGCAAGTTCACACTGGAGAAAAACCCTTCCATTGTAAACATTGTGGCAAGAGCTTCAGTGGCCTGTGGCCTGAAAAGACACCTACCGTTGTTTCTGCTAAATGCCTAAGCTGTTTCCTGTTGAGATTTGCACATTTCACCCAGTTTTTTTTTTTTCATCTCACTCACGTTACTTTGTCTGCTGACCTCACTCAGCAACGAAATAAACAGAACATAAACACAAATAAAAATAAAAAAATCACAGGAGGCAAGCAGCGATCACACCACGATGTGCACTGCAATGTAGTTTCAAATGCACTGCATTGCAGGTGCCTTCTTGCAGGTGTCTTCTTATTGTTTTGAGAGTGAAAACAATAAGAAGACACGTGTGACATGTGTGATCTGGGCAGCTTGCACCAGGAAATGTGCCAAGCTCAATAGGGAACAACGGTACAAGCTTACGTAACGTCACAGATGCAACCGTTGTGAGCTTGTAGATCACACTCGGCTCGGCTCGGCTGCGACGCCGGAACTGCTGCCCACTTTCTGCGCAATGCACTATGGGACGCTGAAAACTTGTGATAAGAGACACCTGCACGTTCACACTGGAGAAAAGCCCTACCATTTCATTTCAGTCAGTCACATGGCCTGAAGAGACACCTATATGTGTCCACGCTGGAGAAACCTTTCCACTGTGAACAATGTGAAAAGAGTTTCATACGCTGAGGGACCAACATAAAATCCTCTCTGTGACAAGGGTTTCAGTCAGCTTGATAATCTGAAGTCACAGAGTGTCCACGCTGGAGAAAACCTTTCCACTGTGAACAATGTGAAAAGAGTTTCATGTCTTCATTAGCATCCAATGAGGCATCCAACTTGAGCGCTCTGCTGGCGCACAAGCAGGCCATGTGTGGCCTGCTTGTGCGTGAGACGCAAGTTGGCACCCGGACAGAGTGCAGTTGTACTGTGAGCTTGTAGATCTGCTATTTTTGAAAAATCATGAAAATCTTTGAATATTTCAAATCCTTCTGAGGTTTTTTGAAAAACCTATGTTTCTATGTCAGTGGAGCTCAAACCTTTTCATGTGAGGGACCCCCAAAATAAGTATGTATTTGGCCACGGAACCCCATCTCAAAATATTGAGTTCCAGGGACCCCCCAGAAGCAAAATTTGAGTTACAAATGTTCGCTTAAAAAATACATATTCAAAGATTTGCACACATTTTCACGACTAAAATAGCAGATCTACAAGCTCGCAGCGCGGCACTCGGTGCCGCGCTGTGAGCTTGTATATCTGCTATTTTTCAATAGCTATAAATAATTAAGGCCCCTCCACCACCTTGGGCCCTAGTAACTCAGTCCCACTTTCCTACCCCTTGTGACGCCCCTTGTTTTATCTATTGTCATGTATCACATCATGCAGCTAATAGTTTTATCTATTGTCATGTATCACATCATGCAGCTAATAGTTTTATCTATTGTCATGTATCACATCATGCAGCTAATAGTTTTATCTATTGTCATGTATCACATCATGCAGCTAATAGTTTTATCTATTGTCATGTATCACATCATGCAGCTAATAGTTTTCAAGGTTAATGATAATTAACAATCAAACCATAATTACACACATGTTTCTTTCCCCTGGCAGGCAGTGAGGAAACCATGAGAATCATAATTATTGACCCTGCATTAATCTGAGTTCCAGCATCAAAACCAACATGCACACACACACACACACACACACACGCACGCACGCACGCACGCACGCACGCACGCACACGCACGCGCGCACACACACACACACACACACACACACACACACACACACACACACACACCTTATGAATTATCCAGGGGGTTAAGAGAGAGAGAGAGAGAGAGGGGGGGGGGGGGGGTCCATCCAACATGCAGACCCCCCCCCCCCCCTCCAGTTGCCCATGGGAAATCTTAAAGGCACAGACAAACATTTCTCTCTTTTCATCAAAAAGGAGGTTCTCCATTATTAATTAATGTATCGATGTAATCAATAATTGATGATCGGATACAGATTGTACCATCAAACATTTAGACTCTGTTGGAAGTGGAGATTAATCCCTGGATGAAAGGTCAGCAGATCTAACGTTTGTTCTGTTTAGAAGTTACATGAATGTGGTGGGAAAAATACTCTCATTTTCTACTTGAAATACAGAGATACAGATTCAGAGCGTTTTTGAACCAACCTTTGAAAAAATAACTAATCGAATATTCTGCGTGGCTTTGATACTCGCGCAGGAGCATTCAAAAGACGCCCACGGAAAAGTCTGGGCAAACCGAGTATTTCTCAATGGTTCAGAGAACTGTGTCTTTGTCTACCTCTGGAAAAAATCACATATATTTTGAAGGACAAACAAGAGGTGTTTCAGAAGATATGGGGATGTTTTATTCGGTATATTAGGGACTGTAACTTGGTTGGTAGTGCTTCTGTTTTTGTTGTTGTTGTTATTTTTCTTTTCTTTGGTTTTGTGTTTTGTCATGTTATTGTGTTTTTGTTTTTGTGTTTTTGTTTCATGTATGTTTAAAAAAATGTTGTAATATTTTCTGTGAAAAAAAAAGAAAAAACCTAATAAATCTAAAAATGCACCATTTATACCATTTAATGAAACATGCAGCAAAAAGTGCATATAGGGAAGAAGAATACCTCAAAAAGTACATGAACTTAGTTACTTTACATTGATTGATTGATTGATTGAAGACTTTATTAGAAGTTTGCATAGGAAAAGGTACAGTTTCATGACGGTACAGTTCACTGGTACAAGGTCTACGAAAAGGAGATCCATGAAAAGACTAAGCTATTTCCACTGGAAACCATTTAAGTATCTCATATAACATTGAATGACAGACAAATAGAACACAGTACTATGCAGTAGATATGTAAAGAAAAACAAAAAAGACGTGTTATCAGAGTAAACATCTAGTAAAAGTTTAGAGAGTTAGGGACGTGCTGGGCCCCTAATTCAGCCCGGGAAAAAGAGTTGGAGAGGCCCTCATTGCGCGCTATAGAGAGATCTCTCTCTCTATAGTGCTGCTGCTACTCAAAGATTTGCCATTTCAGATCATGTTGGATCATGACAAGTTAACATGAGTTATATTTCGTCGTTGTCGGGTGGAAACCTTGTATGTCCAAAACGGTTTGTTTTGTATTTATCATTTTAAAAATGTACTAAACTAGTGAAAACAGACGATCTACAAGCACACAGTGTGCTTGTAGATCGTCTGTTTCCACTACTTTTGTGCAACGGTCTTGTATGATGAAGCAGGGCTTTGCTTTGAGAATAATGTATACATTTGAAACTTGGAGATACGAGGTTTCTGCGCCACAGTGACGATTTACTTTGTTGGCCGCCCAGGCCCCAAAAATGGAACGAAGGCCGACATTTTAATCTTATTTTTTTTCCTAATGGCCGGCCTGGACTGTCCGGGAATGAACCGGCCGGTCGGGAGTTGTCCCGCGTTTCCCAATGGCCAGCACGTCCCTGATTAGAGTAAACATCTAGTAAAAGTTTAGTGAGCGAAGGTTTTTTTTAATGTTGGTTAATGGAGTGGACATCAGCTCCTGTAGGAGTTATCACAAACATCTGCTGCTGCCTGTTGTTTGTTTGTCTGGTAAACACCTCATGAATATTCATGAGCAACGCCTCTGATCTCGCCACCCCATACATATTCATATTAATTAGCATACATGTTTCCCCCCCAAGAATAAAGCAGACCACCCACCATGTCAACTGTACTGTACTGTTCTGTACTGTACTGTACTGTACTGTTCTGTTCTGTTCTGTTCTGTACTGTACTGTACTGTACTGTACTGTTCTGTACTGTACTGTACTGTACTGTACTGTTCTGTTCTGTACTGTACTGTACTGTACTGTACTGTACTGTACTGTTCTGTTCTGTTCTGTACTGTACTGTACTGTACTGTACTGTTTACTGTACTGTTCTGTTCTGTTCTGTACTGTACTGTACTGTACTGTTCTGTTCTGTTCTGTTCTGTACTGTACTGTACTGTTCTGTACTGTACTGTACTGTACTGTACTGTTCTGTTCTGTACTGTACTGTACTGTACTGTACTGTTCTGTACTGTACTGTACTGTACTGTTCTGTTCTGTTCTGTACTGTACTGTACTGTACTGTACTGTACTGTACTGTACTGTACTGTTCTCTACTCTACTCTACTCTACTGTACTGTACTGTACTGTACTGTACTGTACTGTACTGTTCTGTTCTGTACTGTACTGTACTGTACTGTACTGTTCTCTACTGTACTGTACTGTACTGTACTGTACTGTACTGTTCTGTACTGTACTGTACTGTACTGTACTGTACTGTACTGTTCTGTACTGTACTGTACTGTACTGTACTGTACTGTTTACTGTACTGTACTGTACTGTACTGTACTGTTCTGTACTGTACTGTACTGTACTGTACTGTTTACTGTACTGTACTGTACTGTACTGTACTGTACTGTACTGTTTACTGTACTGTACTGTACTGTACTGTTTACTGTACTGTACTTGTACTATGTCCAATTCTGACAGCACTTTTTTATTTAGATCTAGTCATAATGTATGGCCATATTTTCGTCCATGCGCAGGGGCGTCAATTGGGTATGGCAGGGGTATGCAGCTGCCATACCCTGGGTCCAGGGGGGTCCAGGGGTATGCAGCTGCCATACCCTGGGTCCAGGGGGGTCCAGGGGTATGCATCTACCATACCCTGGGTCCAGGGGGGTCCAGGGGTATGCAGCTGCCATACCCTGGGTCCAGGGGGGTCCAGGGGTATGCAGCTGCCATACCCTGGGTCCAGGGGGGTCCAGGGGTATGCAGCTGCCATACCCTGGGTCCAGGGGGGTCCAGGGGTAAGCAGCTGCCATACCCTGGGTCCAGGGGGGTCCAGGGGTATGCAGCTGCCATACCCTGGGACCAGGGGGGTCCAGGGGTATGCAGCTGCCATACCTGGGTCCAGGGGGGTCCAGGGGTATGCAGCTGCCATACCCTGGGTCCAGGGGGGTCCAGGGGTATGCAGCTGCCATACCCTGGGTCCAGGGGGGTCCAGGGGTAAGCAGCTGCCATACCCTGGGTCCAGGGGGGTCCAGGGGTATGCAGCTGCCATACCCTGGGTCCAGGGGGGTCCAGGGGTATGCAGCTGCCATACCCTGGGTCCAGGGGGGTCCAGGGGTATGCAGCTGCCATACCCTGGGTCCAGGGGGGTCCAGGGGTATGCATCTGCCATACCCTGGGTCCAGGGGGGTCCAGGGGTATGCAGCTGCCATACCCTGGGTCCAGGGGGGTCCAGGGGTAAGCAGCTGCCATACCCTGGGTCCAGGGGGGTCCAGGGGTATGCAGCTGCCATACCCTGGGTCCAGGGGGGTCCAGGGGTATGCATCTGCCATACCCTGGGTCCAGGGGGGTCCAGGGGTATGCAGCTGCCATACCCTGGGTCCAGGGGGGTCCAGGGGTATGCAGCTGCCATACCCTGGGTCCAGGGGGGAGAATACAAGTTACTTTAAATATAAATCCATGAATGTCTCTCTTTGTCTATCTGTGCTGGTTATTATGTTGTTAAATTACACTACAGTAAAATCAATGACCATACATGAAGCTAGTTAACATTTGTTTGTTAGGTTTCTTTAGAACTTGATTATATTGTGTTTTTCTCTAGATAGATATCCATTTACATTGTAATATTATTGCTGTTAATGTACTGACCTATTATCTTGTTTATTATTGCGATGTTGTATCTGCTTATTGTAAGTTGCTTTGGATTAAAAGCGTCTGCTAAATGCCTAAACTGTAAACTGTAAACTGTACAGTAAAATAACTACAAATGCAAAATGTTATGAAATGGTCACTTTAACAAGGTATTATAATTATATTCTCCACACTTTTTTTTTTATTATTCTCCCCATCTTGACAAAATGGTATATTCCCAGGTTCCGCAGGTCAGCTCAGCTGCACAGGTGCAATGCACTTGAACAACCGTTCCAGGCTGCCATATCCAGCCCAAGAAACCATAGAAACGGGGGGAAAATAAAATGTACTTCTTAATAAATGCAACATGACTGGTGTCTTGCACGTGCGTGAAGGTACGTGTGCAAGACACCAGTCATGTTGCCATACCGTAGCTTTTTCTGAACTCATGTTGCCATACCTTAGCTTTTTCTGAACTGACGCCACTGTCCATGCACACCATTATCCCTAAACTTTTCTTTTTTTGTCACTTTTTACTATTTTGAAAAATATTTTGAAAAACTATTTTCTAAACAGTTCAAATAGCTGAAGCTCACAATGTGTCCATCGGCTATTTGAAGCATTCTAAAATGATTGTTAAAAATAGTAAAACATAATTCGTTTAGGGATAAGGGGTAATGCATGGACGGAAATAGGGCCCTTAGTCTTTTTAATAATATTTCATTTAGTTTTTGTCATAGTCTTCTCGTTTATTTTGTTTTATTTTTTTGTCTTTTAGTTTTGGTTACAATTTAGGCATCTGAAAGGTTTTAGTTTTAGCCTTGTTTTAGTTTTAGTCTCAATATTTTAGTCGACTGAATCTACGGCTGATTCCGTCGACTAAAATGTATGTTTGATGGCCCATGATGGCACCATAATGCGTGTTTTTTAGGGCATTAACGAAAAGGTCGACAAGTCAACTCAGTCGACTTCATTACACAAGTCGACTCCCACCAGAGAAAGTCGAAGTTGAAAAAATAATAATACTTTCTATTGTGAAAATAGCCGAGCGTTGCGAGGCGTTGTGAGCATGTAGATCGGCTATTTTCACAATTTCTGCCTCTATATATTTGACAATTTAGCCAATGTTTAATTTGTCATTTTAGAGGTCTTAAAAAGTCCTTAAATTGTCACTTTTGAAATGTGAAGATACCCTCTATACACTTAAACTTCATGTTGGTTTGTTTACAGTTGAGTGAGAAAACAATGTTTCACATTAAGTTAATCATCTGGGGACCCCCCCAAATAATTGGGGGGTCGTGTCGTGTGATGTGATGACGTCATCATTTATGATAAAGTCGACTTCAACTCAACTTTTTACTGAGTCGAGTCGACTTTCAAAAATCACAAGTCGTTAATGCACTACTGGTTTTACACATGGATGCAAGCTGACATACTGTAAGGTACTTACTTTAAAGAACTCTTCTATCTCCTCTGATTCACAGAACACATTACTAACACATACTGTACATCCACTGACACACTTACTGTACACCTTTTAACGACCTGCTTTCTACATCCATTTATCTTTCTCTCGCTTGCAGGCGCACACACACGCACACGCACACGCGCGCACACACACACACACACACACACACACACACACACACACACACGCACACACACACGCACACACACACACAGTGATGGTCTGATTATCATTGGCTCCCACAGGAATCGCGCCACAGTGATTTTGCCGCTATGAATTATTTTACAGCTGAAAGGTGTCGTAGTGCAGCGGTCCTTAACCCTTTCAGCCCTCCAAAATAATCATATAACATTCAATGTTATATGAGATACTTTAATGGTTTCCTGTGGAAATAAGCTTAGTCTTTTCTAGGATCGCCTTTTAGTAGACCTTGTACCAGTGAACTGTACCGTCATGAAACTGTTTCTTTTCCTATGCAAACTTCTAATAAAGTCTTCAATCAATCAATCAAACACAACAGTGGTCGGGGTCCATGAGCCAACTCAAGGTTGTTGGCCTATTTACCACTGTTTTAAACCAATCAGAATCCAGTATTTGAACATGTGACTAGAGAAAGTGGTAGAAGGATGGGTGTTGGACATACAAGGCTTCTGTCCTTTTACACGTCTGTTATTAACTTCACCACAAGACACGTCTTTTTCTCCAGGACCTCCATTACGGCTCCCACTCCCATTAATTAGCGTGGCTGCGGAGCGGGGCGGCCATGTTTGCGCTGGAGTTCCAGTTAAGAGGATTTTGAAGTGCTCTATAATTAAAACGCCTCTCAAACGCCTCGGCCCTGAGATGGCCTTAACCACGCTGTCTCCTTCACACTGCCTACAAAGTGGCCTCCACCAGGGACGTGCTGGGCCCCTGATTCAGCCCAGGAAAAAGAGTTGGAGAGGCCCTCATTGCGCGCTATAGAGAGAGATCTCTCTCTATAGCGCTGCTGCTACTCAAAGATTTGCCATTTCAGATCATGACAAGTAACAAGCCAGTGGGCCAATTACATGAGTTATATTTTGTCGTTGTCGGGTGGAAACCTTGTAAGTGCAAAACCGTTTGTTTTGTATTTATCATTTAAAAAATGATTTAAACTAGTGAAAACAGCTGATCTACAAGCACACGAGGCGTTGTGCAGTGCTTGTAGATCTACTGTTTTCAATACTTCTGTGTGACGGCCTTGTATGAATGAAGCAGGGCTTTGCTTTGCGAAAAAAAATTACACATTTGAAACTTGGAGAGACAAGGTTTCTGCCCGACAGTGACGATTTATTTTGTTGGCCGCCCAGCCCCCAAAATGGAATGAAGGCCGACATTATATTTTTATTTTTTCTCCTAATGGCCGGCCTGGACCGGCCGGGAATCTGAACCGGCCGTTCGGGAGTTGTCCCACTTTTCCCAATGGCCAGCACGTCCCTGCCCTCCACTGTTTCACTGGAGCTGTGTCTACAGCAGCTGCTTCTTAAAGTGGGTGCGGACGGGGCACCCTGGGGTGCCGCGACAGCAGTGCAGGGGTGCCACGAGATCATTTGATAATATTCTGGAATTTATTTGGACACTTGAAAAAATATTTAGTATCATTTTAAACTTGAAGTACAAAGTTATTTTCAGTCTGTTCTAAACCAAAATGGCTGTTATCTCAACGTTTTCCTCGCAACATAATCACTAAAATATCGTCACTGTCGGGCATAAACCTTGTATCTCCAAGTTTCAGATGTGTACGTCTTTTGGTAAAGCAAAGCCCTGCTTCATCATACAAGACTGTCGCACAGAGCTAGTGAAAACAGCCGATCTACAAGCACACAACGCCTCGCGACGCGAGGCGTTGTGTGCTTTCTATTCCTGAAAAAGTTGCAATGTTAAAGTAGAAGCCATTGTTCTCGTGATAATATTTATTTTCTTCAAAAATATTATTTAATTTCTGTTTGTCAAACGATGCCCCTGGTAGGAAGGATTTGACAGCTCTCCTATGAGACCCAGACTGAATAGAAAAAAATTGTGCTATTTTATTATGAACCATTAGTGAGGACCTATTATATGAAGACAGGTTGAAAAGTGGTGAACTACTCCTTTAAGTGTATCCGCACATTTCTAAAGTGACAATTTAAGGGACCACCTCCTCACCTCTGGGACAACCAGATCGTATTTTATTGTTGTTTAGGACACGATCAACACGATCCTGAGGTATTTTTTGTGTTCAATCTGTGTTTTTAGATATTTTAGTATTTCAGCATGCCTAACAACTGGTCATATGATGCATTTTGCATTATATGATGCAATATCATACTACAACACATCATATGACCAGTTGTAGCATGCTGAAATATTAAAATATCTAAAACACAGATTGAACACAAAAAAAAATAACTCAGGATTGTGTTGATCGTGTCCCAGACAAACAATAAAATAAGATCTGGTTGGTTGTCCAGAGGTGAAGTGGGCCTTTAGGGACTTTTTAATACCTCTAAAATGTCAAATTGAACATTTACCAAATTGTCAAATAGTAACATGATAATAGCCGATCTACATGCTCGCGTTGCGAGGCGTTGTGAGCATGTAGATCTGCTATTTCACAATAGAACTGCTATACAAAATGTAATACCTCGACTCTTAGTGCTCGTCAGGGCTGGTTAAAACATGATCATTTGGGGGGTCGCGGCCTGAAAAGGTTGAGAACTACTGCCTTAGGGTGCCGCTGACCGTGACGCAATGTCTAGGGGTGCCTCAAAATACAAACAAGACAAATTATGACTATAATTGACATCCAAAGCCGCATGGCAATTATGTAACATGAGTAGGGACGGAGCTCGAAACCTGAGCCCGCTAACGATGCTATGCATTATGGGGGAACTGGACTCATGATGAAACAGCTGGCAGTTGCAATGCAGACCCCCCCCCCCCCCCCCCCCCCCCCCCCCTCCCCCCTGTAGGCTAGCGTTCGTTCCTGCTCTATTGTTTAAGCCGCGGCTGTATGTGTGACCCAGATACATGATTATTCAAATGGATTAAAAAAAACACAATAAGCAAACAAAGGACTGCAAGAGACTGTGTGGAGAGAGAGGAGAGGAGAGGAGAGGAGAGGAAGAGGAGAGGAGAGGGGAGGGGAGGGAGGGGAGAGAGGAGAGGAGAGGAGAGGGGAGGGAGGAGAGGAGAGGAGAGGAGAGGGGAGGGGAGGGAGG
>NW_027664976.1:0-1000 GCF_963921795.1 Nannobrachium achirus
TGCGAATGCAGGCGGCTCTGCCAGTAGAAAAGTTAGAGCGCGTCAGGGAATTGGTAAAGTCTTTTCTAGGCAAGGCAGCGGTATCAAAAAGAGAATTGCTGTCTCTATTAGGTCATTTGAACTTTGCTATGCGCATCATTCCCCAGGGCCGCTCCTTCGTTTCCAAGCTTATCGACCTGTCAAAATCAAAAAAGGACATTAGAGCAATGATAGACTTAGACGAAGGGAGCCGTTCCGATTTTATATTCTGGGCGATTTTCCTAGAACAGTGGAACGGTATTTCTTTTTTCTACCATACAGAGTCATGCAGAGTCAGCAGAGTCCATGCAATTCTTCACGGACGCAGCCTTGTCCGTGGGGTTCGGGGGTTATTGCAAGGGGGAATGGTTTGCCAGCGCGTGGCCAAATGAAATGAATGACTTACCTCCCGAATGTAAATCTACTGCTTTGTATGAGATCTATCCGATTGTAGCGGCAGCATCTCTCTGGGGAGGCAAGTGGGCTCGCAAAAGAATATGCGTCCTGTGTGACAATGAAGCAACGGTGCAGGTTATTAATAAGGGCCGCGCTCTTCAATTGCCATGATTAATACATTCGTAAGACGCCTTACCTGGCTATGCCTCCAAGGTAATTTCATTATGCAGGCAGTCTTTATTCCGGGAAAAGAAAACAGCATCGCTGATGCGCTGTCCCGCTTTAAATTCCAGGAGTTCCGCACGCTGTGCCCAGGAGCGGCGGAGCTCGGCCGGCAAGTTCCAGCTTTCTCGGAGCTGGTGCTGGATTAGGCCAGGAAAGGCCCTTGGCCTACCTCATGGATGCTGCCGCGAAATATATGAGGAAAGGGTTGGCGCCCAATACTATTAAATCATATGATTCTGCATGGTGTTTTTTTCGTTCCTTTTGTGCCCGTTTCGCATGTCCTCCACTTCCACTTAATATTCCCCTGCTTTGCACGTTCATAGTACACTCGTATGAATCTAGGAAATTACAGCCCCCTTTG
>NW_027664975.1:0-5000 GCF_963921795.1 Nannobrachium achirus
ATACTGACACTTCTATATATGTATATACTACTGACATAACAATACTACTACTACTATAATACACTGCTTCAGCTCCATTAGCATAACAATACTAGACTTCTATATATATATACTACTGACATAACAATACTACTACTACTATAATACACTGCTTCAGCTCCATTAGCATAACAATACTAGACTTCTATATATATATACTACTGACATAACAATACTACTACTACTATAATACACTGCTTCAGCTCCATTAGCATAACAATACTGACACTTCTATATATACTACTACTACAATAACACACTACTACTACTATTACTACTATAACAATACTGACACTTCTATATATACCAGTAAGACTCCCTAATCGGGAGATAAGCGACCGTAGGTGGCTTATCTCCACAAATAGGGGTAAAATGTGTTTTTCCAAAATCTTCCTGATCCATGTTGATGACATGAGTGTAGACATGCTGTGTAGTGATATTCGTGATTTTAGGGCAAAAACTGTAGGAGCAGTGTCCAAAAATGTGTTTTAAAAATCGGCCTGAAGGTGGCGCTAGAATAGGGCCATGTGAGAAATGAGGGGTGGGGTCTCCGCGTTGCCTTGGCGGACGAATAGGTACCGGCCCCGGCTCTCCCGGACGCTCCTAGCCCGAGTTACGGCATTTTATGTGCGCTGCAGTGGCAGGGGGTCCTCCACTGGGGGCGCCACCACTTTTGCATCCGTTCTGGAGCACCAGGAGTCGGTGGTCCCCGGGAATTCCCCGCGAGCAGCCCCGTTGGGGTGGTCATTTGGTCATTTTTTCACATTTGGTCATTTTTTACATCTGGGGGTCCCCCAGGGACCTGGGGGGCTCCGGGGGTCCTTGGAGGTTGTAGTTTGGCAGGCAAGGAGTGTGTGTGCAAAATCTGGCATGGATCGGGGCAACGGTTGCGGAGATATGAGCAGGGCAAGAGTGTGACGTGTGAGGTGTGACAGACAGACGGAGGGAGTTACACTTTGTGGTGGTTTCTACAGTAAGTAGACCTACGGTCGCAACTACTACTACCAGTAAGACTCCCTAATCGGGAGATAAGCGACCGTAGGTCACTTATCTCCACAAATAGGGCAAAAATGTGTTTTGCCAAAATCTGGCATGGATCGGGGCAACGGTTGCGGAGATATGAGCAGGGCAAGAGTGTGACGTGTGAGGTGTGACAGACAGACTGACTGACTGACTGACTGACTGACTGACGGACTTACACTTTGTGCAGGGTTTGATAGTAAATGCGACCTACGGTCGCAATAACTACTACTACTACTACTACCAGTAAGACTCCCTAATCGGGAGATAAGCGACCGTAGGTCACTTATCTCCACAAATAGGGCAACATTTTTTTTTGCCAAAATCTTCCTGATCCATGTTGATGACATGAGTGTAGACATACTGTGTAGTGATTTTTGTGATTTTAGGGCAAAATCTGTAGGAGCAGTGTCCAAAAATGTGTTTTTAAAAATCGGCCTGGAGGTGGCGCTATATGGGAGAGATTCATGTTGATGGGATGAGTGTAGACATACTGTGTACCGATTTGCGTGATTTTAGGGCAAAAATTGTAGGAGCAGTGTCCAAAAATGTGTTTTGCAAGAGAGAGAGGGCGCGGAGTGGCATTTCACCTCGCTACGCTTGTATGCCCTGACACACACACACACACACACACACACACACACACACACACACACACACACACACACACACACACACACACACACACACACACACACACACACACACACACACACCCCCCCCCCCCCCCCCTCTGGACAGCATTATAGGTGGTCCTGTGTGTGTGTGTGTGTGTGTGTGTGTGTGTGTGTGTGTGTGTGTGTGTGTGTGCGCGCACAGTGCTCACACACACATGGCAGTAATTAGCCTACAGACTCCACGGCTCTGTTTGAAGGTCTGCTGGCGTCCATGATGTCACGCACGCACGCGCACAGACACTATTATTTTAATTCTGTCAAAAAAGCACACAGTGCTTGTAAATCTATTATTTTCATTAGTTTTGTGCAACAGTCTGATGATGATGAAGCAGGGCTTTTCTTTACCAAAAAACATACACATTTGAAACTTGGAGATACGAGGTTTCTGCCTGACAGTGACGATATTTTAGTGATTATGTTGTGAGGAAAACGTTGAGATAACAGCCATTTTGGTTAGAAGTTTAAAATGATACTAAATATTTTTTCAAGTGTCCAAATAAATTCAGGGTGCCTCGTCGCCCCAGGGTGCCCCGTCACCCCAGGGTGCCTCGTCACCCTGGTGCCCCGTCACCCCAGGGTGCCCCGTCACCCCAGGGTGCTCCGTCACCCCAGGGTGCCCCGTCGCCCCAGGGTGCTCCGTCGCCCCAGGGTGCCTCGTCGCCCCAGGGTGCCCCGTCGCCCCAGGGTGCCCCGTCGCGGCCCCGTCACCCCAGGGTGCTCCGTCACCCCAGGGTGCTCCGTCACCCCAGGGTGCCCCGTCTCCCCAGGGTGCCCCGTCACCCCAGGGTGCTCCGTCACCCCAGGGTGCCCCGTCACCCCAGGGTGCCCCGTCACCCCAGGGTGCCCCGTCACCCCAGGGTGCCCCGTCACCCCAGGGTGCTCAGTCACCCACTTTGAAAACCCCTGCTCTACACTATAGTTAGTGGAAGGAATGGTTTAAAGGACAACTTACAACAAGGGTTCATATTTTAGATTGTAATTAAAGAATATAAAAGATGAGTGTTAACATTATTTCATTTACTTCTTTCTATTGTTTTAGAGATTCTTATTTCAGTGGTTGGGGGCATGCGTACAAGGGGCTAAATATGTCATTTTACACAGAATAAGCCCATTCCCAAGATACAACGCAACCTTTCATGGTTGGATGTGACTTATGGAGGCTAGAAGTGTTACTGTAAATAGCAATAAAGCAACTGCTGGCTTATTGTGTCTAAAAAGACATATTTAGCCACTTGTACGCATGCCCCCATGCGTACGCATGCCCCACATTTTAGCACGGTAAACGCGATAAAACAATAGAACGAAGCAAATGAAAACATTTTAACCCTCACTTTTTCTTTTCTCTAATTACAATCTAAAATATGAACCCTTATTATTCTGTAAACCTGACCTTAACAACAGTTAGATTGGGGGTCCCTGGGGGTCCCTGATGTTAACATCTGTGGCCTGATGAGAGAAAGAATTAAACCTACTAGAAATAATTAAACTGATTAAATAAAATCACTGCACGCACGCATGCACACGCACACACACAGTAATCAGATTACTTCCTGTAGGTATTAATCACATCAGCTGACAGCTGCAATCAGCCAATCACACTCCACTTAGTGTCCAGGAAGCCTCCTGATTGGCTGCCTCTGTGTGTGCGTGTGCGTGTGCGTGTGTGTGTGTGTGTGTGTGTGCACGTACCTGGCTGTCTGTTGGCTGGTACAGAGACATGGTGACACAGTGTGTGTGCGAGCGCTGGCCTCATAGACATCCATGGGTTGTGTAGACAGATGCACACGCACACCTGCAAGTACACAACATAACACACACCATGGGTTAGACTAGTGAAACCAGCAGGTTGTTGTGAGCTTGTAGATCTACTAGTGAAACCAGTAGGTTGTTGTGAGCTTGTAGATCTACTAGTGAAACCAGCAGGTTGTTGTGAGCTTGTAGATCTACTAGTGAAACCAGCAGGTTGTTGTGAGCTTGTAGATCTACTAGTGAAACCAGCAGGTTGTTGTGAGCTTGTAGATCTACTAGTGAAACCAGCAGGTTGTTGTGAGCTTGTAGATCTACTAGTGAAACCAGCAGGTTGTTGTGAGCTTGTAGATCAGTGAAACCAGCAGGTTGTTGTGAGCTTGTAGATCTACTAGTGAAACCAGCAGGTTGTTGTGAGCTTGTAGAACAGTGAAACCAGCAGGTTGTTGTGAGCTTGTAGATCACATATGTTGACTGATTCTTAAACATTTGTTTTCAAATGTATGGAATTTATTAGACTCTTAGTTTTTATTCATGACATTATTTTGACAATTTAAAAAAGAAAGTTTTTAATGCATGATTTTTTGGTGATCTATTTATTGCCACCGTCAGGTCGCAGTTACTATCAAAACCTCCACCGGCTGTCAGTCTGTCAGTCACACGTCACACTTTTCCCAACGGTGATGCCACCGTTGCCCCGATCCATGCCAAACTTTGCACACACACTCCTAGCTGCCAAACCACAACCTCCACCCCTCATTTCTCACATGGCCCTCTTCTAGCGCCACCATGAGGCAGATTCTTGCAAAATAAATTTTTGGACACTGCTCCTACAAATTTTGCCCTAAAATCACGCAAAGCGGTACAAAGTATGTCTAGAGTCATGTCATCAACATGGATCTGTCACATTTAGCGCCACCATCAGGCCCATTTTGACATGCGACTTGACGGTCGCTTATCTCCCGATTTAGGGAGTCTTACTGGTATATTTATAATATATATATATATATAAATATATACTAGCCTACAGCCCCCTGCGGGGGCCTGGCCCCTTTGTGTGTGTGCCTGTTAGTCCCCCTTGGTGTGAAGCAGACAGACTGTGATGTTGCTCTCTCTGGAAGTGCCCCCGGACTGGGAGTGTGCTGCTTGTTGACGCCCATTTGTGATGTAAATCGCATCACAGGACAGCCGCCTACAGGCCAAAATTTGGGGAAATATTTTAAACATTTGGGGATTATGAGAAGTAGAGACACATCAGAAGGTGATAAAGTTGATGTTGGGCAAGGTACATGCGTTATTGATTTTTGTATTGTGTTTTTTAGACAATTGAGCAACTGCTGAACGTGGAGTTACAGATGGACGGTCGGACCAACCAGCATACACACTATTTTTTGGGGCGATTCTAATTAGGTTGTGGGATATCTATATTATATATAACTATTCATTTAGCGAATGTCTGTCCATCTGCATGATGACATCACTGATGCTGTCTGTCTGTCCATCTGCATGATGACATCA
>NW_027664975.1:12500-27528 GCF_963921795.1 Nannobrachium achirus
TTCTACTGATCTACACATCATCTGTTCTGTTCCACTGATCTACACATCATCTGTTCTGTTCTACTGATCTACACATCATCTGTTCTGTTCTACTGATCTACACATCATCTGTTCTGTTCTACTGATCTACACATCATCTGTTCTGTTCTACTGATCTACACATCATCTGTTCTACTGATCTACACATCATCTGTTCTGTTCTACTGATCTACACATCATCTGTTCTGTTCTACTGATCTACACATCATCTGTTCTGTTCTACTGATCTACACATCATCTGTTCTGTTCTACTGATCTACACATCATCTGTTCTGTTCCACTGATCTACACATCATCTGTTCTGTTCTACTGATCTACACATCATCTGTTCTGTTCCACTGATCTACACATCATCTGCTCTGTTCTACTGATCTACACATCATCTGCTCTGTTCCACTGATCTACACATCATCTGTTCTGTTCCACTGATCTACACATCATCTGTTCTGTTCTACTGATCTACACATCATCTGCTCTGTTCTACTGATCTACACATCATCTGCTCTGTTCTACTGATCTACACATCATCTGTTCTGTTCTACTGATCTACACATCATCTGTTCTGTTCCACTGATCTACACATCATCTGTTCTGTTCTACTGATCTACACATCATCTGCTCTGTTCTACTGATCTACACATCATCTGTTCTGTTCTACTGATCTACACATCATCTGTTCTGTTCTACTGATCTACACATCATCTGTTCTGTTCCACTGATCTACACATCATCTGTTCTGTTCTACTGATCTACACATCATCTGTTCTGTTCCACTGATCTACACATCATCTGCTCTGTTCTACTGATCTACACATCATCTGTTCTGTTCTACTGATCTACACATCATCTGTTCTGTTCCACTGATCTACACATCATCTGCTCTGTTCTACTGATCTACACATCATCTGTTCTGTTCCACTGATCTACACATCATCTGTTCTGTTCTACTGATCTACACATCATCTGCTCTGTTCTACTGATCTACACATCATCTGCTCTGTTCTACTGATCTACACATCATCTGTTCTGTTCTACTGATCTACACATCATCTGTTCTGTTCTACTGATCTACACATCATCTGTTCTGTTCTACTGATCTACACATCATCTGTTCTGTTCCACTGATCTACACATCATCTGTTCTGTTCTACTGATCTACACATCATCTGTTCTGTTCTACTGATCTACACATCATCTGTTCTGTTCTACTGATCTACACATCATCTGTTCTGTTCTACTGATCTACACATCATCTGTTCTGTTCTACTGATCTACACATCATCTGTTCTGTTCTGTTCTGTTCTGTTCTACTGATCTACACATCATCTGTTCTGTTCTACTGATCTACACATCATCTGTTCTGTTCTGTTCTGTTCTGTTCTACTGATCTACACATCATCTGTTCTGTTCCACTGATCTACACATCATCTGTTCTGTTCTACTGATCTACACATCATCTGCTCTGTTCTACTGATCTACACATCATCTGTTCTGTTCTACTGATCTACACATCATCTGTTCTGTTCCACTGATCTACACATCATCTGTTCTGTTCTACTGATCTACACATCATCTGCTCTGTTCTACTGATCTACACATCATCTGTTCCACTGATCTACACATCATCTGTTCTGTTCTACTGATCTACACATCATCTGCTCTGTTCTACT
Source organism: Nannobrachium achirus (assembly GCF_963921795.1). NCBI lineage: Eukaryota > Metazoa > Chordata > Actinopteri > Myctophiformes > Myctophidae > Nannobrachium > Nannobrachium achirus. The sequence continues at coordinate 14,210 of NW_027664975.1, forward strand.
GATCTACACATCATCTGTTCTGTTCTACTGATCTACACATCATCTGCTCTGTTCTACTGATCTACACATCATCTGTTCTACTGATCTACACATCATCTGTTCTGTTCCACTGATCTACACATCATCTGTTCTACTGATCTACACATCATCTGTTCTACTGATCTACACATCATCTGCTCTGCTCTGTTCCACTGATCTACACATCATCTGCTCTGTTCTACTGATCTACACATCATCTGTTCTGTTCTACTGATCTACACATCATCTGTTCTGTTCTACTGATCTACACATCATCTGTTCTGTTCTACTGATCTACACATCATCTGTTCTGTTCTACTGATCTACACATCATCTGTTCTGTTCCACTGATCTACACATCATCTGTTCTGTTCTGTTCTACTGATCTACACATCATCTGTTCTGTTCTACTGATCTACACATCATCTGCTCTGTTCTACTGATCTACACATCATCTGCTCTGTTCTACTGATCTACACATCATCTGTTCTGTTCCACTGATCTACACATCATCTGTTCTGTTCTACTGATCTACACATCATCTGTTCCACTGATCTACACATCATCTGTTCTGTTCCACTGATCTACACATCATCTGCTCTGTTCTACTGATCTACACATCATCTGTTCTGTTCCACTGATCTACACATCATCTGTTCTGTTCCACTGATCTACACATCATCTGTTCTGTTCTACTGATCTACACATCATCTGTTCTGTTCTACTGATCTACACATCATCTGTTCTGTTCTACTGATCTACACATCATCTGTTCTGTTCCACTGATCTACACATCATCTGTTCTGTTCCACTGATCTACACATCATCTGTTCTGTTCTACTGATCTACACATCATCTGTTCTGTTCTACTGATCTACACATCATCTGTTCTGTTCTACCAGATCTACACATCATCTGCTCTGTTCCACTGATCTACACATCATCTGTTCTGTTCTACTGATCTACACATCATCTGCTCTGTTCTACTGATCTACACATCATCTGTTCTGTTCTACTGATCTACACATCATCTGTTCTGTTCTACTGATCTACACATCATCTGCTCTGTTCTACTGATCTACACATCATCTGTTCTGTTCTACTGATCTACACATCATCTGTTCTGTTCTACTGATCTACACATCATCTGCTCTGTTCTACTGATCTACACATCATCTGCTCTGTTCTACTGATCTACACATCATCTGCTCTGTTCTACTGATCTACACATCATCTGCTCTGTTCTACTGATCTACACATCATCTGCTCTGTTCTACTGATCTACACATCATCTGCTCTGTTCCACTGATCTACACATCATCTGTTCTGTTCCACTGATCTACACATCATCTGTTCTGTTCTACTGATCTACACATCATCTGCTCTGTTCCACTGATCTACACATCATCTGTTCTGTTCCACTGATCTACACATCATCTGTTCTGTTCTACTGATCTACACATCATCTGTTCTGTTCCACTGATCTACACATCATCTGCTCTGTTCTACTGATCTACACATCATCTGTTCTGTTCCACTGATCTACACATCATCTGCTCTGTTCCACTGATCTACACATCATCTGCTCTGTTCCACTGATCTACACATCATCTGTTCTGTTCTACTGATCTACACATCATCTGTTCTACTGATCTACACATCATCTGCTCTGTTCTACTGATCTACACATCATCTGTTCCACTGATCTACACATCATCTGTTCTGTTCTACTGATCTACACATCATCTGTTCTGTTCCACTGATCTACACATCATCTGTTCTACTGATCTACACATCATCTGTTCTGTTCTACTGATCTACACATCATCTGCTCTGTTCTACTGATCTACACATCATCTGTTCTGTTCCACTGATCTACACATCATCTGTTCTACTGATCTACACATCATCTGCTCTGTTCCACTGATCTACACATCATCTGTTCTGTTCTACTGATCTACACATCATCTGTTCTGTTCTACTGATCTACACATCATCTGTTCTACTGATCTACACATCATCTGCTCTGTTCCACTGATCTACACATCATCTGTTCTGTTCTACTGATCTACACATCATCTGTTCTGTTCTACTGATCTACACATCATCTGTTCTACTGATCTACACATCATCTGCTCTGTTCTACTGATCTACACATCATCTGTTCTGTTCTACTGATCTACACATCATCTGCTCTGTTCTACTGATCTACACATCATCTGTTCTGTTCTACTGATCTACACATCATCTGTTCTGTTCCACTGATCTACACATCATCTGTTCTGTTCTACTGATCTACACATCATCTGTTCTACTGATCTACACATCATCTGCTCTGTTCTACTGATCTACACATCATCTGTTCTGTTCTACTGATCTACACATCATCTGCTCTGTTCTACTGATCTACACATCATCTGTTCTGTTCTACTGATCTACACATCATCTGTTCTGTTCTACTGATCTACACATCATCTGTTCTACTGATCTACACATCATCTGCTCTGTTCTACTGATCTACACATCATCTGTTCTACTGATCTACACATCATCTGCTCTGTTCTACTGATCTACACATCATCTGTTCTACTGATCTACACATCATCTGCTCTGTTCTACTGATCTACACATCATCTGCTCTGTTCTACTGATCTACACATCATCTGTTCTACTGATCTACACATCATCTGTTCTGTTCTACTGATCTACACATCATCTGCTCTGTTCCACTGATCTACACATCATCTGTTCTGTTCTACTGATCTACACATCATCTGTTCTGTTCCACTGATCTACACATCATCTGTTCTGTTCCACTGATCTACACATCATCTGTTCTGTTCTACTGATCTACACATCATCTGCTCTGTTCCACTGATCTACACATCATCTGTTCTGTTCTACTGATCTACACATCATCTGCTCTGTTCTACTGATCTACACATCATCTGCTCTGTTCTACTGATCTACACATCATCTGCTCTGTTCTACTGATCTACACATCATCTGCTCTGTTCTACTGATCTACACATCATCTGTTCTGTTCTACTGATCTACACATCATCTGTTCTGTTCCACTGATCTACACATCATCTGTTCTGTTCCACTGATCTACACATCATCTGTTCTGTTCTACTGATCTACACATCATCTGCTCTGTTCTACTGATCTACACATCATCTGTTCTGTTCCACTGATCTACCCATCATCTGTTCTGTTCTACTGATCTACACATCATCTGCTCTGTTCTACTGATCTACACATCATCTGTTCTGTTCCACTGATCTACACATCATCTGCTCTGTTCTACTGATCTACACATCATCTGCTCTGTTCTACTGATCTACACATCATCTGTTCTGTTCTACTGATCTACACATCATCTGCTCTGTTCTACTGATCTACACATCATCTGTTCTGTTCTACTGATCTACACATCATCTGCTCTGTTCTACTGATCTACACATCATCTGCTCTGTTCTACTGATCTACACATCATCTGTTCTACTGATCTACACATCATCTGTTCTGTTCTACTGATCTACACATCATCTGTTCTGTTCTACTGATCTACACATCATCTGTTCTGTTCTACTGATCTACACATCATCTGCTCTGTTCTACTGATCTACACATCATCTGTTCTGTTCCACTGATCTACACATCATCTGTTCTACTGATCTACACATCATCTGTTCTGTTCTACTGATCTACACATCATCTGTTCTGTTCCACTGATCTACACATCATCTGCTCTGTTCCACTGATCTACACATCATCTGCTCTGTTCTACTGATCTACACATCATCTGTTCTGTTCTACTGATCTACACATCATCTGTTCTGTTCTACTGATCTACACATCATCTGTTCTGTTCTACTGATCTACACATCATCTGTTCTGTTCTACTGATCTACACATCATCTGTTCTACTGATCTACACATCATCTGCTCTGTTCCACTGATCTACACATCATCTGTTCTGTTCCACTGATCTACACATCATCTGCTCTGTTCCACTGATCTACACATCATCTGTTCTGTTCTACTGATCTACACATCATCTGTTCTGTTCTACTGATCTACACATCATCTGTTCTGTTCCACTGATCTACACATCATCTGTTCTACTGATCTACACATCATCTGTTCTACTGATCTACACATCATCTGTTCTACTGATCTACACATCATCTGCTCTGTTCTACTGATCTACACATCATCTGTTCTGTTCCACTGATCTACACATCATCTGTTCTACTGATCTACACATCATCTGTTCTGTTCTACTGATCTACACATCATCTGCTCTGTTCTACTGATCTACACATCATCTGTTCTGTTCCACTGATCTACACATCATCTGTTCTACTGATCTACACATCATCTGCTCTGTTCCACTGATCTACACATCATCTGCTCTGTTCCACTGATCTACACATCATCTGTTCTACTGATCTACACATCATCTGCTCTGTTCTACTGATCTACACATCATCTGTTCTACTGATCTACACATCATCTGTTCTGTTCTACTGATCTACACATCATCTGCTCTGTTCTACTGATCTACACATCATCTGTTCTACTGATCTACACATCATCTGCTCTGTTCCACTGATCTACACATCATCTGTTCTACTGATCTACACATCATCTGCTCTGTTCTACTGATCTACACATCATCTGTTCTACTGATCTACACATCATCTACTCTGTTCTACTGATCTACACATCATCTGTTCTACTGATCTACACATCATCTGCTCTGTTCCACTGATCTACACATCATCTGTTCTGTTCCACTGATCTACACATCATCTGCTCTGTTCTACTGATCTACACATCATCTGCTCTGTTCTACTGATCTACACACCATCTGCTCTGTTCCACTGATCTACACATCATCTGTTCTGTTCCACTGATCTACACATCATCTGCTCTGTTCTACTGATCTACACATCATCTGTTCTGTTCTACTGATCTACACATCATCTGTTCTGTTCTACTGATCTACACATCATCTGCTCTGTTCCACTGATCTACACATCATCTGTTCTGTTCCACTGATCTACACATCATCTGCTCTGTTCCACTGATCTACACATCATCTGTTCTGTTCCACTGATCTACACATCATCTGTTCTGTTCCACTGATCTACACATCATCTGCTCTGTTCTACTGATCTACACATCATCTGTTCTGTTCCACTGATCTACACATCATCTGTTCTGTTCCACTGATCTACACATCATCTGCTCTGTTCTACTGATCTACACATCATCTGTTCTGTTCCACTGATCTACACATCATCTGCTCTGTTCTACTGATCTACACATCATCTGTTCTACTGATCTACACATCATCTGTTCTGTTCCACTGATCTACACATCATCTGTTCTGTTCTACTGATCTACACATCATCTGTTCTGTTCCACTGATCTACACATCATCTGCTCTGTTCCACTGATCTACACATCATCTGCTCTGTTCCACTGATCTACACATCATCTGTTCTGTTCTACTGATCTACACATCATCTGCTCTGTTCTACTGATCTACACATCATCTGTTCTACTGATCTACACATCATCTGTTCTGTTCTACTGATCTACACATCATCTGCTCTGTTCTACCAGATCTACACATCATCTGCTCCAACACAGAACTGATCTACACATCATCTGCTCCAACAGGATAGAGCAGATCTCCACATGACCCATGGTTTATGAGTGATTAGTGATGTTATTCCTGCCTGGCTGATGTGATTGTAGATCAGGGGTTCCCAAACTGTTTAGTCTCAGCAGTGATGTTAGTTGTCTAGCAGTGATGTCTCAGGTCACCTCATAAATATTGTTCTAATCTGAGGCACCCTTACATTTTCACTCCCAGCACCTTATATTTATAGCATATCGTTGTTGTCGGGTGGAAACCTTGTATGTCCAAAACCGTTCGTTTTGTATTTATCATCTATAAAATGTACTAAACTAGTGAAAACAGCAGATCTAGAAGCACACAAGGGGTGCCCCGTCACCCCAGGGTGCCCCGTCACCCACTTTGAAAACCCCTTGTGGTAGTGTATACTAACCGTCGTTTTCAGGCCGGGGACCCTCAAACTGATGGGGAGATGGAGCAGGGACCCCCTACCACCTCGTAGGGTGGGGGGGTCGGGGCTACGACATATTTTTTTTATTTTAAACAAGTACAAGTTACAGCGAGCAGGGTGGGCCGTACCACTACCATTTCTAAACATACTACTTATTAACTGAGAACCAATGTCAATAATATCAACAATCTGTCAATTGCATAGTAATCATGTATTCAAGCTATTCAAAATGGATAGCATCATTTACATAAATGTGGAAAATGGCCAAAAAAAAAAAAAAAAACATTTTTTGAAATCTCTTTTTTTAATTTTTTATCAAGCAATAATTTCGCGGACCCCCTGCAGTACCTCCGCGGACCCCCTAGGGGTCGCGGACCCCCTGTTGAAGACCCACTATATAGTGTTAAATTATGATGTGATGTGTATATGATGTGATTTTAGTGTATACTAACTGTGCACTAGCATTAAATGACTTTATATTTGAATAGTACTGTAATAATGTCTAGATCGCCTCTTGTCTTGAGGTGATTTTGTCCGGTCCCCCTGCAGTAACTCTGAGGACCCCCTAGGGGTCCCGGACCCCCTGTTGAAGACCCAGTTGCCACAGGCTATTCATGAAGAACAACGTTATCTTTTTACACTCAACGTGTTTTCAAAGTGACCGTTGCCTCTATGCAGTCGTCCCTTAGATTTAAAATAGATTCTCTACAAGCACACATTTATTTATACCTATCATTTATACCTATCATTTATACCTATTTATTTAAACCTATTTATTTATACCTATTTATTTATACCTATTTATTTATACCTATCATTTATACCTATCATTTATACCTATTTATTTAAACCTATCATTTATACCTATTTATTTAAACCTGTCGTTTTATAACGGAAAATTACATGTTAGGGACCTTTGGGCAAGCAGAACATGAGCTTGTAGATCTGCCATTTGTTGTGTGCTTGACAGCATCATCAAACAAAATTTTGAAAAAAAAGTTTTTTGAAAAAAAAAGTTTTTTGAAAAAAAAGTTTTTTGAAAAAAAAGTTTTTTGAAAAAAAAAATGTTTTGAAAAAAAATTTTTGAAAAAAAGGTTTTTGAAAAAAAAAAGGTTTTTGAAAAAAAAAGTTTTTTGAAAAAAAAGTTTTGAAAAAAAAAATGTTTTGAAAAAAAAAATTTGAAAAAAAGGTTTTTTGAAAAAAAAAGTTTTTGAAAAAGTTTTTTGAAAAAAAAGTTTTTTGAAAAAAAAGTTTTTTGAAAAAAAAAAGTTTTTTGAAAAAAAAAAGTTTTTTGAAAAAAAAAAAGTTTTTTGAAAAAAAAAATGTTTTGAAAAAAAAATGTTTGAAAAATTTTTTTTTTTTACTCTGAAAAAAAAACGGGAATCCGTGTGACGTCACACGGATCAACTCTCAGAACAGCACTGTTCTGAGAACCCGTGGAAAGCTTTTCATCTCTGTCTTCCCAAAACCAGAGAAAGACACAATGTACAGAAATAGGACTTTGTGAGGATAGAAGGTGCCAGTGGGACCCCAAAAAAAGGTTTTAAAATAGAAAAAGTGAAAATTCATGGTGTAGGTCCTGTTACGGACAAGAACAATGATTTATGATTAAAGCCATAGTGCCATTTGGGTTGGGATCTGCTATATGTTGTTTTGTGTGCGCGCGCCCTGTATGTCCTTGTCTTCAGATCTCTGCTGCCGCTATGCATGGAAGATGCCTGTCACCTCCAGCCAATCAGCGTTCGGTCCGTCTGGCCTGCCGGCCCCGCCCCTTGCTATAAATAGCTCCATCAAGACGTCTCTCATGGCCGCTGTCACTCTGTCACAAGTTCACAACTACGAGGGTAGTATAGAGACAGCGTGCCCAACGGAGCAGCCTAGCATGTAGCCGCACTCTTTGTTTGTACAGGTTGCTTAACACATTGGCCGCCATTTTAACATTGACTGTATGGCTCTCCTGCCATTTTGTTTGATAAAAAAATTTATATATTTTTTTTATATTGACATTTTTCCTAAATTCTGTGTTTTTTCGACCATGTCTTACAGTACCTGAAAAGAAAGAAGACAACCTCTAGTCTCACCAAAAAATAAAAAAATAAAATAAAAAGCTTTTTTTTCTATAGTTGCAGCCATCTCAAAATAGCCATTTTTGACCAAAATCCAGCTCTAATTGATAAAACTGGAGATATTGACCTTTTTGTGATCGATCGCTTTTCAAGTGGATAATTCAGTTGATATTTGTATTTATGGCGTCAGGCACTTATCAGATAAGTTTACTAGTGTAATAAGTGTAATTGTGTAATAGGGCAATAACTGGAATAGTGTAATAGGGCTGTAATAGGTCACCTCTTGCCCTTAGGGCGTCATACTGACTTCACACAAATAGAAATAAGCTTTTTACCTTTTATTCACATTCAAGTGTTTTATTTTGCACAGATCACATTTTGACACACACACACACACACACACACACACACACACACACACACACACACACACACACACACACTTATAACTTATAACTTTATATAAGGCAAAGCCTATGTGTATAACTGTAAATATGTTCCCCATATTCAACTGTTTTATTTATTTGTGGCACTTGCTTTGGCGATGTAAACGTAGCCTATGTTTTCTCATGCCAATAACGTTCCTTTGAATTGAATCGCTCTCATGCTCTGTTGATGTGCGCAAACTGCTGGCTGGCCTCAGTGGCAGTGGCGTCAGTTCAGAAAAAGGTAAGGTATGGCAACATGACTAGACACCAGTCATGTTGCCATACCTTAGCAACAGGCACGGTGAAAAGTACATTTTTATTATTTCCCCCTGTAGCCAAGGTATGGCAGCTGCATACCCCTGCCATACCCAATTGACGCCCCTGCTCAGTGGCCTCGTAGAGAACTGATAGGAATCAAGTTACTCTGCTTGTTGCTGATCCGGCCTGGGTCTATACCGGATGCGGAAACGTTTCTTGCATGCATGTGAGTGTTACATAACCGGATACAGTAGGCGGGCTTTAGAACGGAACAGACTGCAGCGATCACACACGGCCAGTGGTGATATTTCTCCAGGCGCGTTTCCTTCCTTCAGGCTGCAAGCACTTGCGCCGTTGCGCGGCGCGCCTCAAACACGCGCACATGCGCGATTGCGCGTGCACGCACGCTGCAGCATCAGCCAAGTGAGGAGGAAGAAAAGTAGTTTAGGCTTGGATGTAAACAACAACAGTAAACTTACTGACAATGACGATCGCCGTGTTTGCATTTCTTCCTCGTTGGATTCCACTCGTCGCGACGCGTTGTAGATCTGCTATTTTCACTCCTTTTTTTTGTTACACCGCTGGGAGTTTGGACGCGACCCTTTCCTGAGAACTGGAATATAATACACCTAGAACTCCTCCTCCCATCAGGCTCCATGGATGCGAGGCGTTGTGTGCTTGCAGATCTGCTATTTTCACCAGTTTTGTTACATACCGATGGAAGTTATATGGACGCGACACGTTGCTTTTCTTCAGACAATGGTCGCCTGATTGAGGACTCCGCCGGGGGGGGGGGATATTTTCTCCTCTCCACTCCCGTAGCAGGGCTTGAAGATCGGTTGGTGGTCGACTGGACCGGCCGACGGCGCTGCATCTTGTCCAGTAGGTGATTGTGTTGTTTGTAACCTCGCCTCACCAGGCTTTCTATACGTGTGTTTGTAGTGGGCTGAGGATCTGTTCCAACTGGGTGTCGGTGCTGGGCCCTGGGTACAAGGATTCACTGCGGGCCCCCCATGAATTTTCTACATAGGGGGATTTAAAAAATAGATATATACAAGCTCACAGCATGGCACCGAGTGTCGCGCTGCAAGCTTGTAGATCTGCTATTTTTCAATAGCAAAAGTATAAAATAATGAAGCCCCTTCCACCTTGGGCCCTAGTAACTCAGACTCGTCCCACTTTTCCCTTGTGACGCTCCTGCTGATCTGATCTTCTGATCTTCGTTGTTGTCTGGCTGCCTGGGACATAATATTTTGTTGTCGAGACTTTGGGGGTTATGATGAAGCTGTGTGTTGTTGGCCAATGAGGCAGGTCATGGCTTTCCAAGTGAACATTTTACTGGATTTTGTTTGATTTGTGCAAAATGGTCTCAGATCCAGCTGCTCCGTTGTCGCTTCTGCCAGCCCCTTCACCAGGCATGTACACACATAGACATCAAAGGGGGCTTGAGCCCCTGCCCCTGAGGGCTGCATTCAATAGAATTGTCCACCAAAAGGCCCCTTTAGAAATGTCAGCCCCTGCCTCTCTAAATATTCTCTGCACATCCCTGCCCCACATCCCTTTACATGCGTGTGGCCAGTGTGCCGCTGATTGCACTCTGCGGGCTGCGCTCTGCCACGCTAAATGCATTCACTGTGGTTTATTGGGAGTTTTATTCATTTCTATTGAGATTTATACGTTATTACACTCTTGTTTTCAAACACACTTACTGTGATGAGTGATATCTTTGGTTCGTTATATGACTGAAAGCTCAAACTTTTTCACGGGCTGCAGAATAATGTAATTAAACATTACATTATATAAAAGCAAATTCTCGGGACTATCGGGCCTGGCGGGGAGCGACATTGGAATTTTCTCGTGACTATCGGGGGAGGCGGCCAATGAGTTAACTGAGTTCTGTAAATACTCTTTCTTGTATGGTGAGCAGGGTAAGTTAGAAAGTACATCTACTGGTACAGCTCTGTGCACTCAGCCACTCATATAGGGGCAGGTAACCTCACTCCGTGTTTTGTGTGTTGGTTAGGAGAAGTGTTGGGGGTTACATTGAGGTTAGGGATCAGTTCTCTGTATCTTTCTTTGTTATGTTTCTTTCCTTAGGTGCCTGCCCAGCTCAGCCCTGTCTCACCTTGAACCATATTGTAAAAGCAACCTAATTTGCATATCATGTAAACTTAACTACTTATTTGTAATAAAACTACTTTTGGCAGTCACCACCTTGCCTTTGTTGCGTCTACAAACATCCCTAGGCCCTGTGGGCGTAACAGGTCCTTTAAAATACAATGTTGAAAGAACCAAACCAATTCAGATACACAACAACAAACTACACATAAACTACATGGAAAAGACAACAAGACAACTGACTGACATAAACTACAGTATAAATGTCTAGATTTATTTATTCACATCAACATGTTTCATTCCAGCCTGTTTGGATCCAAAGCTTCAACTGAACACCACAGAGCAACCTGATCCTCTTCACATGAAGACACATCTTCTAGACCAAGGGGTTCCCAAACTGTTTTGTCTCAGGTCACCCCATAAATATTGTTTTAAACCGAGGCCCTATAATATTCACTACCAGCACCTTATATTTATAGCATATCGTCGTTGTCGGGTGGAAACCTTGTATGTCCAAAACCGTTTGTTTTGTATTTATCATCTATAAAATGTACTAAACTAGTGAAAACAGCAGATCTACAAGCACATTCGCGAGGCGTTGTGTCCTTGTAGATCGGCTGTTTTCACTAGTTTTGTGCGACAGTCTTGTATGATGAAGCAGGGCTTTGCTTTACCAAAAGACGTACACATTTGACACTTGGAGATACGAGGTTTCTGCCCGACAGTGACGATATTTTAGTGATTATGTTGCGAGGAAAACGTTGAGATAACAGCCATTTTGGTTAGAACTGACTGAAAATAGCTTAAAATGATACTAAATATCTTTTCAAGCGTCCAAATAAATTCCAAATATTATCAAATGATCTCGCAGCACCCCTGGACTGCCGTCACGGCACCCCAGGGTGCCCCGTCACCCACTTTGAAAACCCCTGATCTAGAGGCCTGTGTGTGTGTGTGTGCGTGCGTGCGTGCAGGTAGGCCTATATAGCTCTAATGACCCCCATGCCTCACCCTGCTAGAGCTCATGTTGATAGGGGATATTATGATGTCACATCCTGCTAGAGCTCATGTTGATAGGGGATATTATGATGTCACATCCTGCTAGAGCTCATGTTGATAGGGGATATTATGATGTCACATCAGCACAAGATTCATGCAGTGCAGCCTGACTGCAGCAGGTGTTCTGAGTCTTTGATTAGGCAGCGGTCTGTTATTGGTCTGTTATAGACTGGTCTGTTATTGGTCTGTTATAGACTGGTCTGTTATTGGTCTGTTATAGAGCGGAGCGGTCTGTTATCAGGGAATATCAGACCGCTGATTTCAGCGATTGACCAATCAGAATCAAGCATTCAAACAAGATGTGTAATTAATGACATTGTTACTTTATATAACCTTATATTTAAGTAATTATATAACCTTATATTTAAGTAATTTTACGCTGAGTAAATGTTTTAAATCACAAGTCTCACATCTAAAGGTGGGTTTTAAACGCACAGAACTTTGGACGACGTCGGCGGCAGAAAGCGTTTGCTGCTGAAAGGAGCCAAGCTGCCATCGGCAGCTTTTAGGCAAGAGACGATTGCCGTCGATAAAGCCGTCGGGACCCGTTGATGGAGAACCAGGCTTGTTCATTCTTGAGCTGTCTTTATCTAAGAGTCGTTAGGATTGAAGGGGTTTGTAGCTCTGCTCCATAGTTAGTGGACCTCTCCCTCAACTAACGCTAAGGACCAGAGATGAGGCCGGTTGTGAGTGGACAGTTTGCTACTGATGCAGAACCAATGCAAGCCTAAACAAGCCAGAGACATTTTCCCGTCGCACATTTCAACTAAATACCATATTCTCAATCTCAACTCTCAATTCCTATTTCAATCCAATCCAAAGCAAAGCCAGTAGGCTAGTAATAGTGCTGCTGTGTTGTTGTTTTTGAGCGGTGGTCACAACGCTCCTATACGTGGCCGTGTGTGTGGGTCTGTCTGTCTGTCTGTCTCCGGGTATGTAGCCTGCAGTAACCTTTTCTGACCACACATGTTAAGGGAGGGGGGCTGTTGCGCGCACACACACACACACACACACACACACACACACACACACACACACACACACACACACACACACACACACACACACACACACACACACACACACACACACACACCACCGCTCAGTTCCTCTCTGCGGTTGCCAGATTCTGTGAGTGAAACAAGCAACTAGGTCTACGAAAAGAAGCGACCAGTTTCACCTCATAAGCTATTTATTTTCTAAAGGAATGTTGAAAGCAAGGCCAAATAAGCAGCTACACTAAACACACAAGCCCAAACAAAAGC
>NW_027664975.1:27728-37728 GCF_963921795.1 Nannobrachium achirus
TCTTAGATAAAGACAGCTCAAGAATGAACAAGCCTGGTTCTCCATCAACGGGTCCCGACGGCTTTATCGACGGCAATCGTCTCTTGCCTAAAAGCTGCCGATGGCAGCTTGGCTCCTTTCAGCAGCAACCGCTTTCTGCCGCCGACGTCGTCCAAAGATCTGTGCGTTTAAAACCCACCTTTAGATGTGAGACTTGTGATTTAAAACATTACTCAGCGTAAAATTACTTAAATATAAGGTTATATAATTACTTAAATATAAGGTTATATAAAGTAACAATGTCATTAATTACACATCTTGTTTGAATGCTTGATTCTGATTGGTCAATCGCTGAAATCAGCGGTCTGATATTCCCTGATAACAGACCAATAACAGACCGCTGCCTAATCAAAGACTCAGAACACCTGCTGCAGTCAGGCTGCACTGCATGAATCTTGTGCTGATGTGACATCATAATATCCCCTATCAACATGAGCTCTAGCAGGATGTGACATCATAATATCCCCTATCAACATGAGCTCTAGCAGGATGTGACATCATAATATCCCCTATCAACATGAGCTCTAGCAGGATGTGACATCATAATATCCCCTATCAACATGAGCTCTAGCAGGGTGAGGCATGGGGGTCATTAGAGCTATATAGGCCTACCTGCACGCACGCACGCACGCACGCACACACACACACACACAGGCCTCTAGATCAGGGGTTTTCAAAGTGGGTGACGGGGCACCCTGGGGTGCCGTGACGGCAGTCCAGGGGTGCTGCGAGATCATTTGATAATATTTGGAATTTATTTGGACGCTTGAAAAGATATTTAGTATCATTTTAAGCTATTTTCAGTCAGTTCTAACCAAAATGGCTGTTATCTCAACGTTTTCCTCGCAACATAATCACTAAAATATCGTCACTGTCGGGCAGAAACCTCGTATCTCCAAGTGTCAAATGTGTACGTCTTTTGGTAAAGCAAAGCCCTGCTTCATCATACAAGACTGTCGCACAAAACTAGTGAAAACAGCCGATCTACAAGGACACAACGCCTCACGAATGTGCTTGTAGATCTGCTGTTTTCACTAGTTTAGTACATTTTATAGATGATAAATACAAAACAAACGGTTTTGGACATACAAGGTTTCCACCCGACAACGACGATATGCTATAAATATAAGGTGCTGGCAGTGAATATTATAGGGCCTCGGTTTAAAACAATATTTATGGGGTGACCTGAGACAAAACAGTTTGGGAACCCCTTGGTCTAGAAGATGTGTCTTCATGTGAAGAGGATCAGGTTGCTCTGTGGTGTTCAGTTGAAGCTTTGGATCCAAACAGGCTGGAATGAAACATGTTGATGTGAATAAATAAATCTAGACATTTATACTGTAGTTTATGTCAGTCAGTTGTCTTGTTGTCTTTTCCATGTAGTTTATGTGTAGTTTGTTGTTTGTTTATGTGTAGTTTGTTGTTGTGTATCTGAATTGGTTTGGTTCTTTCAACATTGTATTTTAAAGGACCTGTTACGCCCACAGGGCCTAGGGATGTTTGTAGACGCAACAAAGGCAAGGTGGTGACTGCCAAAAGTAGTTTTATTACAAATAAGTAGTTAAGTTTACATGATATGCAAATTAGGTTGCTTTTACAATATGGTTCAAGGTGAGACAGGGCTGAGCTGGGCAGGCACCTAAGGAAAGAAACATAACAAAGAAAGATACAGAGAACTGGTCCCTAACCTAAATGTAACCCCCAACACTTCTCCTAACCAACACACAAAACACGGAGTGAGGTTACCAGCTTTCCACGGGTTCTCAGAACAGTGCTGTTCTGAGAGTTGATCCGTGTGACGTCACACGGATTCCCGTTTTTTTTTCAGAGTAAAAAAAAAATTTTTTTCAAAAAATTTTTTCAAAATTTTTTTTTTCAAAACATTTTTTTTCAAAAATTTTTTTTTCAAAACATTTTTTTTCAAAACTTTTTTTTTTCAAAACATTTTTTTTTCAAAACTTTTTTTCAAAAAACATTTTTTTTCAAAAAAACTTTTTTTTCAAAAAAACTTTTTTTTCAAAAAAACTTTTTTTTCAAAAAAACTTTTTTTTCAAAAAAACTTTTTTTTCAAAAAACTTTTTTTTCAAAAAACTTTTTTTTCAAAAAACTTTTTTTTCAAAAAACTTTTTTTTCAAAAAACTTTTTTTTCAAAAAACTTTTTTTTCAAAACTTTTTTTTCAAAAAACTTTTTTTTCAAAAAACTTTTTTTTCAAAACTCTTTTTTCAAAAAACTTTTTTTTCAAAAAACTTTTTTTTCAAAAAACTTTTTTTTCAAAAAACTTTTTTTTCAAAAAACTTTTTTTTCAAAAAACTTTTTTTTCAAAAAACTTTTTTTTCAAAAAACTTTTTTTTCAAAAAACTTTTTTTTCAAAAAACTTTTTTTTCAAAAAACTTTTTTTTCAAAAAACTTTTTCAAAAAACTTTTTTTTCAAAAAACTTTTTTTTCAAAAAACTTTTTTTTCAAAAAACTTTTTTTTCAAAAAACTTTTTTTTCAAAAAACTTTTTTTTCAAAAAACTTTTTTTTCAAAAAACTTTTTTTTCAAAAAACTTTTTTTTCAAAAAACTTTTTTTTCAAAAAACTTTTTTTTCAAAAAACTTTTTTTTCAAAAAACTTTTTTTTCAAAAAACTTTTTTTTCAAAAAACTTTTTTTTCAAAAAACTTTTTTTTCAAAAAACTTTTTTTTCAAAAAACTTTTTTTTCAAAAAACTTTTTTTTCAAAAAACTTTTTTTTCAAAAAACTTTTCAAAAACTTTTCAAAAAACTTTTTTTTTCAAAACATTTTTTTTTCAAAACTTTTTTTTCAAAAAACTTTTTTTTCAAAATTTTGTTTGATGATGCTGTCAATCACACAACAAATGGCAGATCTACAAGCTCATGTTCTGCTTGCCCAAAGGTCCCTAACATGTAATTTTCCGTTATAAAACGACAGGTTTAAATAAATAGGTATAAATGATAGGTTTAAATAAATAGGTATAAATGATAGGTATAAATGATAGGTATAAATGATAGGTATAAATAAATAGGTATAAATGATATGTATAAATGATAGGTATAAATAAATAGGTATAAATGATAGGTTTAAATAAATAGGTATAAATGATAGGTATAAATGATAGGTATAAATAAATGTGTGCTTGTAGAGAATCTATTTTAAATCTAACGGACGACTGCATAGAGGCAACGGTCACTTTATTTTAAATCTAACGGACGACTGCATAGAGGCAACGGTCACTTTGAAAACACGTTGAGTGTAAAAAGATAACGTTGTTCTTCATGAATAGCCTGTGGCAACTGGGTCTTCAACAGGGGGTCCGGGACCCCTAGGGGGTCCTCAGAGTTACTGCAGGGGGACCGGACAAAATCACCTCAAGACAAGAGGCGATCTAGACATTATTACAGTACTATTCAAATATAAAGTCATTTAAGGCTAGTGCACAGTTAGTATACACTAAAATCACATCATATACATATACACATCACATCATAATTTAACACTATATAGTGGGTCTTCAACAGGGGGTCCGCGACCCCTAGGGGGTCCGCGGAGGTACTGCAGGGGGTCCGCAAAATTATTGCTTGATAACAAATTAAAAAAAGAGATTTCAAATTTTTTTTTTTTTTTTTTTTTTTGCCATTTTCCACATTTATGTTAAAAAATAAATCATGATTCTATCCATTTTGAATACCGTAAATCACCAATTAGTAGCCCGGGCGTTTATTTCGCAAAATGGGGTCGGACCCCGGTCGCTTAAAAGGGACCAGGCGGCTATTGGTAACAGGCTTTTATTTATTTTGGCACTGGCCAGCACTGGGCCATTATTTGGTAAATTTTTCTTTCTCAAACTATATAATAGTAATAATAATCTAAATGTTATAATAAATGTTATAATAATAATAATTATTATTATAATTGTTATGAACACCCAGAAAATAGCACATTGCGATCTATTAGACCAAACCTCATTTAAAAAATATCAAGAGTGTATGAAAGCCTTTTAAAAATATATATATACTATATTTATACTAAGGGAATCTTTCTCCATTACCGCATGCCAGCAAAGACGCATCTAGGTCAAGTTCAAAGAGTCAACGACCCAATTAGCGCAGAAGTCCTAGCAGCTGGTGCTGGACTGGACTCGCTGACATGACCACTGAACAGCTCCATCCTCACATTAAACCATTATGGTATTGCATTATGATTAAGCTTTCTGCATTCCCCTTGCACCTCAAAATAATGGATTACTTCTTCAAAATGCGGACTGGATAACAAGAGGCAGCAACAGTAGGTAATGAGTCATTCTGATCAAGCTGGTCTTTATATTGGCCAGTCTTTCTCCATCACAACGTTTAAAGTAGCCTATACTCACGCAAACTTTGCATTGTAGCAACGTTTTAGGCAGTAATGAATGATGGTCAGTACGCAGAGAGCAGCAGACTCCTTTTCTTTTTTTCCTCTCTCTTTTTTTGGTGTCCTTTACAATCTGTTCCCCGACGCACAGTGCGTCCTGCGCGTCATGGGAGCGCAGCACTGGGCTGGGCACCATATATAGCCTACATTTGGCTTAGAAGTGTCTGTCCACAGGGCTGTGAGCTTGTAGATTTGCTGTTTTCGGCGCACTCCACCGTGACCGTCATGCAACATATGACCCGTAGCAACGCACAGCGAGTGCAGTGCGTTGCAACGTGCTGTCACAGCACTGCTGTGAGCTTGTAGATTTGCTGTTTTCAGCGCACCACTGCCATGCAACATAAATGACCAGTTAAGTTAAATAAATAGCAAATAATACCAAACAACCAAACAAATAATAGCCCGGGCTCTTACATAAAACATAATAAGGATAATATTAATTGCAAATAACGGCCCAGGCGCTTATACGAACCTTGCGCTTATTTGAAACAGGCGTTTATTGCGCAAAATGGGGTCAGACCCCGGGCGGATATATGGGACCCGGCGGCAGTTTGCCACCGGGCGATTAATTGGTGATTTACGGTAGGTTGAATACATGATTACTATGCAATTGACAGATTGTTGATATTATTGACATTGGTTCTCAGTTAATAAGTAGTATGTTTAGAAATGGTAGTGGTACGGCCCACCCTGCTCGCTGTAACTTGTACTTGTTTAAAATAAAACAAATATGTCGTAGCCCCGACCCCCCCACCCTACGAGGTGGTAGGGGGTCCCTGCTCCATCTCCCCATCAGTTTGGGGGTCCCCGGCCCCGACAGTTAGTATACACTACCACAGGGGTTTTCAAAGTGGGTGACGGGGCACCACTTGTGTGCTTGTAGATCTGCTGTTTTCACCAGTTTAGTACATTTTATAGATGATAAATACAAAACGAACGGTTTTGGACATACAAGGTTTCCACCCGACAACAACGATATGCTATAAATATAAGGTGCTGGGAGTGAAAATGTAAGGGTGCCTCGGATTAGAACAATATTTATGAGGTGACCTGAGACAAAACCCCTGATCTACAATCACATCAGCCAGGCAGGAATAACATCACTAATCACTCATAAACCATGGGTCATGTGGAGATCTGCTCTATCCTGTTGGAGCAGATGATGTGTAGATCAGTGGAACAGAGCAGATGATGTGTAGATCAGTAGAACAGAACAGATGATGTGTAGATCAGTAGAACAGAACAGATGATGTGTAGATCAGTAGAACAGAACAGATGATGTGTAGATCAGTAGAACAGAACAGATGATGTGTAGATCAGTAGAACAGAACAGATGATGTGTAGATCAGTAGAACAGAACAGATGATGTGTAGATCAGTAGAACAGAGCAGATGATGTGTAGATCAGTGGAACAGAACAGATGATGTGTAGATCAGTAGAACAGAACAGATGATGTGTAGATCAGTAGAACAGAGCAGATGATGTGTAGATCAGTGGAACAGAACAGATGATGTGTAGATCAGTAGAACAGAACAGATGATGTGTAGATCAGTAGAACAGAACAGATGATGTGTAGATCAGTAGAACAGAGCAGATGATGTGTAGATCAGTAGAACAGAACAGATGATGTGTAGATCAGTAGAACAGAACAGATGATGTGTAGATCAGTAGAACAGAACAGATGATGTGTAGATCAGTAGAACAGAACAGATGATGTGTAGATCAGTAGAACAGAACAGATGATGTGTAGATCAGTAGAACAGAACAGATGATGTGTAGATCAGTAGAACAGAGCAGATGATGTGTAGATCAGTAGAACAGAGCAGATGATGTGTAGATCTGTAGAACAGAACAGATGATGTGTAGATCAGTAGAACAGAGCAGATGATGTGTAGATCTGTAGAACAGAACAGATGATGTGTAGATCAGTAGAACAGAACAGATGATGTGTAGATCAGTAGAACAGAACAGATGATGTGTAGATCAGTGGAACAGAACAGATGATGTGTAGATCAGTAGAACAGAGCAGATGATGTGTAGATCAGTAGAACAGAACAGATGATGTGTAGATCAGTAGAACAGAGCAGATGATGTGTAGATCAGTAGAACAGAACAGATGATGTGTAGATCAGTAGAACAGAACAGATGATGTGTAGATCAGTAGAACAGAACAGATGATGTGTAGATCAGTAGAACAGAACAGATGATGTGTAGATCAGTAGAACAGAACAGATGATGTGTAGATCAGTGGAACAGAACAGATGATGTGTAGATCAGTAGAACAGAACAGATGATGTGTAGATCAGTAGAACAGAACAGATGATGTGTAGATCAGTGGAACAGAACAGATGATGTGTAGATCAGTGGAACAGAACAGATGATGTGTAGATCAGTAGAACAGAGCAGATGATGTGTAGATCAGTGGAACAGAACAGATGATGTGTAGATCAGTAGAACAGAACAGATGATGTGTAGATCAGTAGAACAGATGATGTGTAGATCTGGTAGAACAGAACAGATGATGTGTAGATCAGTAGAACAGAGCAGATGATGTGTAGATCAGTGGAACAGAACAGATGATGTGTAGATCAGTAGAACAGAGCAGATGATGTGTAGATCAGTGGAACAGAACAGATGATGTGTAGATCAGTAGAACAGATGATGTGTAGATCAGTAGAACAGAGCAGATGATGTGTAGATCAGTAGAACAGAGCAGATGATGTGTAGATCAGTAGAACAGAACAGATGATGTGTAGATCAGTAGAACAGAACAGATGATGTGTAGATCAGTAGAACAGAACAGATGATGTGTAGATCAGTAGGACAGAACAGATGATGTGTAGATCAGTAGAACAGAACAGATGATGTGTAGATCAGTAGAACAGAACAGATGATGTGTAGATCAGTAGAACAGAACAGATGATGTGTAGATCAGTGGAACAGAGCAGATGATGTGTAGATCAGTGGAACAGAACAGATGATGTGTAGATCAGTAGAACAGAACAGATGATGTGTAGATCAGGTAGAACAGAGCAGATGATGTGTAGATCAGTAGAACAGAACAGATGATGTGTAGATCAGTAGAACAGAGCAGATGATGTGTAGATCAGTAGAACAGAACAGATGATGTGTAGATCAGTGGAACAGAACAGATGATGTGTAGATCAGTAGAACAGAACAGATGATGTGTAGATCAGTAGAACAGAGCAGATGATGTGTAGATCAGTAGAACAGAACAGATGATGTGTAGATCAGTAGAACAGAACAGATGATGTGTAGATCAGTAGAACAGAGCAGATGATGTGTAGATCAGTGGAACAGAACAGATGATGTGTAGATCAGTGGAACAGAACAGATGATGTGTAGATCAGTAGAACAGAACAGATGATGTGTAGATCAGTAGAACAGAACAGATGATGTGTAGATCAGTAGAACAGAACAGATGATGTGTAGATCAGTAGAACAGAGCAGATGATGTGTAGATCAGTGGAACAGAACAGATGATGTGTAGATCAGTGGAACAGAACAGATGATGTGTAGATCAGTAGAACAGAGCAGATGATGTGTAGATCAGTAGAACAGAACAGATGATGTGTAGATCAGTAGAACAGAACAGATGATGTGTAGATCAGTGGAACAGAACAGATGATGTGTAGATCAGTAGAACAGAGCAGATGATGTGTAGATCAGTAGAACAGAACAGATGATGTGTAGATCAGTAGAACAGAGCAGATGATGTGTAGATCAGTAGAACAGAGCAGATGATGTGTAGATCAGTAGAACAGAACAGATGATGTGTAGATCAGTAGAACAGAACAGATGATGTGTAGATCAGTAGAACAGAGCAGATGATGTGTAGATCAGTGGAACAGAACAGATGATGTGTAGATCAGTGGAACAGAACAGATGATGTGTAGATCAGTAGAACAGAGCAGATGATGTGTAGATCAGTAGAACAGAGCAGATGATGTGTAGATCAGTGGAACAGAACAGATGATGTGTAGATCAGTAGAACAGATGATGTGTAGATCAGTAGAACAGAGCAGATGATGTGTAGATCAGTGGAACAGAACAGATGATGTGTAGATCAGTAGAACAGAGCAGATGATGTGTAGATCAGTAGAACAGAGCAGATGATGTGTAGATCAGTAGAACAGAGCAGATGATGTGTAGATCAGTGGAACAGAACAGATGATGTGTAGATCAGTAGAACAGAACAGATGATGTGTAGATCAGTGGAACAGAACAGATGATGTGTAGATCAGTAGAACAGATGATGTGTAGATCAGTGGAACAGAACAGATGATGTGTAGATCAGTGGAACAGAACAGATGATGTGTAGATCAGTAGAACAGATGATGTGTAGATCAGTGGAACAGAACAGATGCTGTGTAGATCAGTAGAACAGAGCAGATGATGTGTAGATCAGGTGGAACAGAACAGATGATGTGTAGATCAGTAGAACAGAGCGGATGATGTGTAGATCAGTAGAACAGAACAGATGATGTGTAGATCAGTAGAACAGAACAGATGATGTGTAGATCAGTAGAACAGAACAGATGATGTGTAGATCAGTAGAACAGAGCAGATGATGTGTAGATCAGTAGAACAGAACAGATGATGTGTAGATCAGTGGAACAGAACAGATGATGTGTAGATCAGTAGAACAGATGATGTGTAGATCAGTGGAACAGAACAGATGATGTGTAGATCAGTAGAACAGAACAGATGATGTGTAGATCAGTAGAACAGAGCAGATGATGTGTAGATCAGGTGGAACAGAACAGATGATGTGTAGATCAGTAGAACAGAGCAGATGATGTGTAGATCAGTAGAACAGAGCAGATGATGTGTAGATCAGTAGAACAGAACAGATGATGTGTAGATCAGTGGAACAGAACAGATGATGTGTAGATCAGTGGAACAGAACAGATGATGTGTAGATCAGTAGAACAGAACAGATGATGTGTAGATCAGTAGGACAGAACAGATGATGTGTAGATCAGTGGAACAGAACAGATGATGTGTAGATCAGTAGGACAGAACAGATGATGTGTAGATCAGTAGAACAGAACAGATGATGTGTAGATCAGTAGAACAGAACAGATGATGTGTAGATCAGTAGAACAGAACAGATGATGTGTAGATCAGTGGAACAGATGATGTGTAGATCAGTAGAACAGAGCAGATGATGTGTAGATCAGTAGAACAGAACAGATGATGTGTAGATCAGTAGAACAGAGCAGATGATGTGTAGATCTGGTAGAACAGAGCAGATGATGTGTAGATCAGTGGAACAGAACAGATGATGTGTAGATCAGTGGAACAGATGATGTGTAGATCAGTAGAACAGAACAGATGATGTGTAGATCAGTAGAACAGAGCAGATGATGTGTAGATCTGGTAGAACAGAGCAGATGATGTGTAGATCAGTGGAACAGAACAGATGATGTGTAGATCAGTAGAACAGAACAGATGATGTGTAGATCAGGTGGAACAGAACAGATGATGTGTAGATCAGTAGAACAGAACAGATGATGTGTAGATCAGT
>NW_027664975.1:40228-53341 GCF_963921795.1 Nannobrachium achirus
ACACACACAGCAGTATACAGTCATGTGACACACACAGTAGTTGAAATAAACATTAGTAGCGTTTGACCCTGCTCTGACGACCGTGTAGACTTATGGTTCTGCCGAGGTCAAAATGTCAGTAACAGTGTTAATGAGTGTTGTATTGGTGTGTAGTGTTCATATAACATAGAAGCTGCTGTTCTGGGTTAGGGTTAGTTGGTGTGTAGTGTTCATATAACATAGAAGCATAAAGTCCAGTAGAAGCTGCTGTTCTGGGTTCCATCAGGACTGCATGTCTCTGCTTCATGACACTCATTGGCCTCTTCCTGGTGTGTGTTTGTCTGTTCCATTGTTGTGTCAGCAGATCCAGACAACAGGGCATGCATCCCATTGATTGATTGATTGATTTTTTGATTGAAGACTTTATTGTCAGTTTGCATAGGAAAAGGTACAGTTTAATATAAATTTACAGCCCAACCCTTTAACAGCTATTTTTGGTGTACCGCCCAAAGAACTTCCTCATAATAAAATAACGTATAATGGTATTGCCTTTCTAACACTGCTAGCACGGAGAAAAATCCTCCTAGAATGGAAGTCCCCGTGTGCCCCTAAATTAGATCTATGGCTGAAGGACGTAATGCTATACATGAAATTAGAGAAAATCAAATTTGATTCACGAGGGATCCCAGGCGGTTTTCTGTCCAACTGGGGCCCTATAATAAATTATCTTACCAGTCTGACAAGACTGTCTGAAGACACATAGGTCTGACAGCACTGACCTAGTTGGGGACCCCCCACCTATCTCGCACGCAGACTCCTATATATATATGTATATATATATGTATATATGTATGTATGCATGTGTGTATGCCACATCGGCCAAATCAAGTTGGGCTCCCATCGACTTTAGTGATGAAAAGTGATGAGTCACAGTTTTGTGGGTGCTGTGGTGACCCCGAAGGTCGCCGACTCGGGCGCCCTAGCTAAATCATTAGAGCATGCCCTGAGCTACATCTGTGCAAAATGTTGCACTTTTAGACTGATTAGCACGAGAAAAAAAACCCTAAGGCCTCCGACTAACATGAATACTCACCCATACGTGTATTGTTTTCTGAGGCCATTTCTAGCCCACGGAATGTTTTTTGTGCAAAACAAATGCCTGCAATGGATTCAGCATCATGACAAACCCCTAGTTAGACCCCTCAGATCCTCCTTAAATACCCAGAAAAAAAATATTTTTCCTCCTGGGTGGATTTCTTGTGTTTCAGGCATTAAGGGGTTAATAATAAAAAATGCTCAATGGATATCACTGGTCATCATCTTGAATCCTTAAGAGGTGACCCCAAGCTACAAGAATCAGTTGAGAAAAAAACTTTTACAGGCGAAACCACGTTCACCGTCCCCCACGGCTCCCGGACTATTTGATCTGGAGCTGAAAGGTTTGGGAAGCACTGATCTAGCAGACCTCCCTGTAGCGTAGCGTAGCGTAGCGTAGCGTAGCATAGCGTAGCGTAGCGTAATGTTCTCAAGCCTTCATAAATAGAGCAACGTTAGAGCTGCCAATTATGATCTGCAGCACGCACACACACACACACACACACACACACACACACACACACACACACACACACACACACACACGGTACACACACACACAGCTGATCTCTGTGTGTGTGACTTTCTGATTATCTGTCTGTGTTTTTTCATAATTCAAAAAATAAAATCAGTTTCTGACTGCTCCAAATTGAACTTTCACTTTCTCACTCTCTTTCTGTCCGTTCCCAAACTGTGGCCCTTGACCCTCATTATTTCAAAATATATGTACAGTGTATTCTATGTTATATATATATATATATATGACTATATGTACTGAGTGAAGTTCAATAGTATATATGTACTGAGTGAAGTTCAATAGTATATATGTACTGAGTGAAGTTCAATAGTATATATGTACTGAGTGAAGTTCAATAGTATATATGTACTGAGTGAAGTTCAATAGTATATATGTACTGAGTGAAGTTCAATAGTATATATGTACTGAGTGAAGTTCAATAGTATATATGTACTGAGTGAAGTTCAATAGTATATATGTACTGAGTGAAGTTCAATAGTATATATGTACTGAGTGAAGTTCAATAGTTAAATATATGTACAGTGTATAATCTGTTTATATGTACTGAGTGAAGTTCAATAGTTAAATATATGTACAGTGTATAATCTGTATATATGTACTGAGTGAAGTTCAATAGTTAAATATATGTACAGTGTATAATCTGTATATATGTACTGAGTGAAGTTCAATAGTTAAATATATGTACAGTGTATAATCTGTATATATGTACTGAGTGAAGTTCAATAGTTAAATATATGTACAGTGTATATATGTACACACTGTACATATATACATATACATACATATATGTACTGAGTGAAGTTCAATAGTCTCCAATGAGTGCAACCGTGGTTGTCTGTCTGCCCCTGCCTGTGTCCCAAAACCTCCACCCTCTGACTGTCTGTGTGACTGTCTTGTTTACTACTGCGTGTCTCTGCAGGCTACATTCGCTTCCTGACTACGGGCAAGGAATATCTACAAGGAACAGACAACACCCGGAAGTTGGCACGCCGGGTGGCCACTTTTGGGTGGCGGAAGTGACGAAGTGCTCATAGACGCTAATGTTAATTTTGGGTGGCCAAAGTGTCATGGCGGCGTCCCATGGAGCCTGAAATGACGAAAATGACGTTGGTGTCCGTTCCTTCTTTGATCTTCCTTGACTACGGGGTGCACCGAGGCTCAAAACTCACTGCACCGGGGGGCAAAAATCACCGCGTTAATCGCACGTTAAAAATATTATCGCCGATAAAAGGATTTTGCGTTAATTAGTTAATATCGCGTTAACTTCCCCACCCTTAATATATATATATATACACACACACACACACAGTATATATATATATATATATATATATATATATATATATATATATATATAGCATAAATATACCAGTAAGACTCCCTAAATCGGGAGATAAGCGACCGTCAAGTCACATGTCAAAATGGGCCTGATGGTGGATTAAAAGCATCTGCTAAATGCCTAAACTGTAAACTTTAAACTGGACAGACAGACAGACAGACAGACAGACAGACAGACAGACAGACAGACAGACAGACAGACAGACAGTAAGTATCAGTGATGTCATCATGCAGGTGGACAGACGGACAGTATCAGTGATGTCATCATGCAGATGGACAGACAGACAGTATCAGTGATGTCATCATGCAAATGGGCCTGATGGTGGCGCTAAATGTGACAGATCCATGTTGATGACATGACTCTAGACATACTGTGTACCGATTTGCGTGATTTTAGGGCAAAATATTTTGTAGGAGCAGTGTCCAAAAATGTATGTTGCAAGAATCTGCCTCATGGTGGCGCTAGAAGAGGGCCATGTGAGAATTGAGGGGTGGAGGTTGTGGTTTGGCAGCTAGGAGTGTGCGTGCAAAGTTTGGCATGGATCGGGGCCACCGTTGCCCCGGGGAAAAGTGTGACGTGTGACTGACAGCCGGTGGAGGTTTTGATAGTAACTGCGACCTGATGGTCGCAATAAATAGATCACCAAAAAAATCATGCATTAAAAACTTTTTTTTTAAAAGTAGATCTACACGCTCACAACAACCTGCTGGTTTCACTAGTAGATCTACAAGCTCACACCAACCTGCTGGTTTCACTAGTAGATCTACAAGCTCACAACAACCTGCTGGTTTCACTAGTAGATCTACAAGCTCACAACAACCTGCTGGTTTCACTAGTAGATCTACAAGCTCACAACAACCTGCTGGTTTCACTAGTCTTTTCGCCCCCCTAGTGGCGAAAAAAAGAACCTCTGGGAACTCAGATTGTCACTAGTCTAACCCATGGTGTGTGTTATGTTGTGTACTTGCAGGTGGGCGTGTGCATCTGTCTACACAACCCATGGATGTCTATGAGGCCAGCGCTCACACACACACTGTGTCACCATGTCTCTGTACCAGCCAACAGACAGCCAGGTACGTGCACACACACACACACACACACACACACACACACACACACACACACACACACACACACACACACACACACAGAGGCATAATAAGGGTTCATATTTTAGATTGTAATTAGAGAAAAGAAAAAGTGAGGGTTAAAATGTTTTCATTTGCTTCGTTCTATTGTTTTATCGCGTTTACTGTGCTAAAATGTGGGGCATGCGTACGCATGGGGGCATGCGTACAAGTGGCTAAATATGTCTTTTTAGACACAATAAGCCAGCAGTTGCTTTATTGCTATTTAAAGTAACACTTCTAGCCTCCATAAGTCACATCCAACCATGAAAGGTTGCGTTGTATCTTGGGAATGGGCTTATTCTGTGTAAAATGACATATTTAGCCACTTGTACGCATGCCCCCAACCACTGAAATAAGAATCTCTAAAACAATAGAAAGAAGTAAATGAAATAATGTTAACACTCATCTTTTATATTCTTTAATTACAATCTAAAATATGAACCCTTGTTGTAAGTTGTCCTTTAAACCATTCCTTCCACTAACTATAGTGTAGAGCAGGGGTTTTCAAAGTGGGTGACGGAGCACCCTGGGGCGACGGGGCACCCTGGGGCGACGGAGCACCCTGGGGTGACGGAGCACCCTGGGGTGACGGAGCACCCTGGGGCGACGGGGCACCCTGGGGCGACGAGGCACCCTGGGGCGACGGGGCACCCTGGGGCGACGGGGCACCCTGGGGCGACGGAGCACCCTGGGGCGACGGAGCACCCTGGGGCGACGGGGCACCCTGGGGCGACGGGGCACCCTGGGGCGACGGGGCACCCTGAATTTATTTGGACACTTGAAAAAATATTTAGTATCATTTTAAACTTCTAACCAAAATGGCTGTTTTCTCAACGTTTTCCTCACAACATAATCACTAAAATATCGTCACTGTCAGGCAGAAACCTCGTATCTCCAAGTTTCAAATGTGTATGTTTTTTGGTAAAGAAAAGCCCTGCTTCATCATCATCAGACTGTTGCACAAAACTAAGGAAAATAATAGATTTACAAGCACTGTGTGCTTTTTTGACAGAATTAAAATAATAGTGTCTGTGCGCGTGCGTGCGTGACATCATGGACGCCAGCAGACCTTCAAACAGAGCCGTGGAGTCTGTAGGCTAATTACTGCCATGTGTGTGTGAGCACTGTGCGCACACACACACACACACACACACA
The DNA here is from genome assembly GCF_963921795.1 of Nannobrachium achirus. Classification (NCBI taxonomy): domain Eukaryota; kingdom Metazoa; phylum Chordata; class Actinopteri; order Myctophiformes; family Myctophidae; genus Nannobrachium; species Nannobrachium achirus. The sequence goes on from NW_027664975.1 coordinate 45,465, forward strand.
CACACACACACACACACACACACACACACACACACACACACACACAGGACCACCTATAATGCTGTCCAGAGGGTGTGTGTGTGTGTCAGGGCATACAAGCGTAGCGAGGTGAAATGCCACTCCGCTCTCTCTCTCTCTCTCTCTCTCTCTCTCTCTCTCTCTCTCTCTCTCTCTCTCTCTCTCTCCTGTATTAACCCTATCTCTCTCTCTCTCTCTCTCTCTCTCTCTCTCTCTCTCTCTCTCTCTCTCTCTGTATTAACCCTATCTCTCTCTCTCTCTCTCTCTCTCTCTCTCTCTCTCTCTCTCTCTCTCTCTCTCTCTCTCTCCACTGTAAACAAGCAGCAGTGATTGACAGGCAGGGTGGGCGGGACATGGGCCTGTACTGTAACAGTAACGTCACACGTTTGATCCCCATAACAGCCTGTGTGTGTGTGTGTGTGTGTGTGTGTGTGTTTGTGTGTGTGTGTGTTTGTGTGTGTGTGTGTGTGTGTGTGTGTGTGTGTGTGCGTGCGTGTGCATGTACTTGACTTAATAACATACACAATGTAACAGCTGCTACTGCTGTCTGCTACTCATCTACACACACACACACACACACACACACACACACACACACACACACACACACACACACATACGCTTGCTGTTGTTTTGATCTGTTTAGGGATGATGCCGATCGGCCCGATATAACTGTGATCGGTGTTTCTATCAAAAAGTAAATTCACCAATCCGATTAGTGGCGTATAATAAATATAATAAATATAATAAACATAATAAATATAATACATATAATGCATATAATAAATATAAATATAATACATATAATACATATAATAAATATAATAAATATTATAAATATAATAAATATTATAAATATTATACATATAATACATATAATACATATAATAAATACAATACATATAAATATAATACATATAATACATATAATACATATAATTCATATAATAAATAGTATAAATATAATACATATAATAAATATAATACATATAAATATAATAAATATAATACATATAATAAATATAATAAATATAATATAATAAATATAATATAATAAATCTAATAAATAGTGTCAGTCTCTGACATGGTTTGTGTTCAACCTTGAACATAATGAAGGTCAGAGAATATTAATATAATATTATATTATATAATAATGATAATATTCCATTCTGTCTGAATGTGAAAACCTTTTTATTTTATTTGGATGAATTTCCCTATATTTGCCCATAGCACTAAACTGCACAGTTTATTCAAGACAGAATATTTACATGTAATAAATTGTTTACATGGTTATTTTGTGCCATTAATCAGATAACATTTAAATGTAATATAATGTTTACATGGTTGTTTTGTGCCATTAATCAGATAACATTTAAATGTAATATAATGTTTACATGGTTGTTTTGTGCCATTAATCAGATAACATTTTTAAATCGATTGACAGCCTTAATAAATACTATTAATATTGCCCACTTGATCGGATCGGTGATTGATCGGTATTGGGTGATCAGACTTCTGCTGTATTTGGCTTTAAATGCATTCAAATGCAATGCGATTCTAGAAATAATCCCCTTATGCAAGGTGAAGCTGTATTTTATTTCTATAATATCCTATTCCTTAAATGATCCCCTTATGCAAGGTGAAGCTGTATTTTATTTCTATAATATCCTATTCCTTAAATAATCCCCTTATGCAAGGTGAAGCTATATTTTATTTCTATAGTATCCTATTCCTTAAATAATCCCCTTATGCAAGGTGAAGCTGTATTTTATTTCTATAATATCCTATTCCTTTACATCCCAAATACCAAGCTTTAACTGTTATTATTGGCTCCTTTCATGCACAAAAAGCGTCAAAAATCACGTTATGCGTTTTCACAGCAGGAAATGTGTATTATCCCATACAGTCTGTATGTGTATTATCTATTATATAAATGTGTATTATCTATTATATAAATGTGTATTATCCCGGTACTTTCAGCAACAATTACCAGCTAATTTGCTGTGACATTTCAGACACCAAACTTCCGGCACACAAAATAAGTGGTCGTTTTCACATGGCGTGAATTTCAAAATTGACATCATTTTTGAAAAAAAGAAAAAAAACTTCCAGAAGTTTTGCTCTATGAAAACGGGGCATTAGTTTAGTAGTAGTAGTAGTAGTAGTAGTAGTAGTAGTAGTAGTAGTAGTAGTGTGTTGTAGTTTGTGTGTTTAGACTGGTTGTTAGTTTAGTAGTAGTAGTAGTAGTAGTAGTAGTAGTAGTAGTAGTAGTAGTAGTAGTGTGTTGTAGTTTGTGTGTTTAGACTGGTTGTTAGTTTAGTAGTAGCAGCAGTAGTGTTCTTCCAGACATAAGGAAGTCTTAGTATTGTCATATATGTTAGTAGTGTGTTATATTAGTAGTAGTAGTAATAAGGAAGTCTCAGTTTTGTAATATTAATATTAGCGTGTTATTGCGACAGAAAGTCGCATTATACCCTGAGAAGCTTGTCTGACTGTCAGTACAGGAAGTGATGTCAGTGATTCACAGTGATTTGGTACAGACTCATATGGGCATAAAAAGGATGTCACGTGCCATCACAACATAACGTGACAACATGCCAAAATGAGAAACGAATGAACCACACAGTGCTGCTCTGGAACACATGGGTAGTGTTCCAGACATCTAGGCTGGTAATCCAGCTTTTGCAGCATCACAGGTTCAAGTCCTGACTTGCGACCTCAAGTCCCCATCTCTCTCCCCATTTCCTATACAGTATATAGCGCGAGTATACTCGGGATCGGCACTCCGAGTACTCGAGTATTTTTCACGAATATTCTCGGGATCGGCTTTTATGCCCATACATCGAGATTTCTGATGTCATAAATCCCAGGCCGAAAATGAGAATGTTAGGGTACCCCCTTATGCCCATATACGGAGATCCACAGGCATCAAACCAAGGCCCTAACTCACCAAGGCCCTGCTTGGCATTACTAATTAACGTACGTTTTATGCCCATATATGGAGATTCCTATATTGTCAATATTAAGGACATTATTAAGGATATTATGTTATCAATATTAAGGACATAATGCCCATATTTGGTCATTTCCATATATGGGTATGTTTTGACATAACATAACTATCATGAAGGGGTCTCCATATATGAGTAACTGGTCCCATTTACATCACTGGCCAGATGGCCAATAATTGGCACGACCTCGCCCTTTGGGGCGAGGTCGCATGTCACCCTGAGGTCGCGAGTCACCCTGAGGTGTCTTACTAGTAGTAGTAGTAGTAGTAGTAGTAGCAGCAGCAGCAGCAGCAGCAGCAGCAGCAGTAATAGTAGTAATAGTAGTAGTAGCAGCAGTAGTAGTATTGGGGAAATCCCGTTTTGGAGACGTAGCGTTAATGCGAAGTGTACCAACATGGGCAAATGTACTAACGGGGTCTCCTAACGTACTGATAAGGCGACATGCACATTTCCATTCACGCTTTTCTGCCGTGCCGATAAGGCGACATGCACATTTCCATTCATTTCCGTTCAACACACATCACATCACTCAAGTAAATCCTGGCTTTTGTACTTCTTCATCGTGGCGTGTTCCGTGACAAAAGTGGCTGATCTACAAGCTCACAACGCCTCGCATCCGCGACGCGTTGTGAGCTTGTAGATGTGGCGCAGAAACTTGCAGAATGATGAGCGAGTCACTGTGTCAGACGTCCAGCGCAGCTCAGTGCACATTATTATTTGTATTATTTAATAATCAACGTAGCCTACTATTTAAACACTTTCACAAGCCACAGTGTGGCTTAATATTCACATTAAGAGTAACAAGCAGGCACACTGCATGCTCTGCACATTAGAACAAGTTTGCTAGTGAGTGTAAATCAGTGGCTTCCTCAAAGAAAAAGAAAGGAGGCGAAAAAGCGTTGGTACACTTGTATTTCGCCTTATCGTTACTTCGCCTTAACGCTATGTCGGCAAAACGGGACGTGCCCGTAGTATTATTAGCAGTAGTAGCAGACATAAGGAAGTGTCAGTATTGTTATATTTAGTAGTTGCGACCATAGGTCGCATTTACTATCAAACCCTGCACAAAGTGTAAGTCAGTCAGTCAGTCAGTCAGTCAGTCAGTCAGTCTGTCTGTCACACCTCACACGTCACACTCTTGCCCTGCTCATATCTCCGCAACCGTTGCCCCGATCCATGCCAAATTTTGCACACACGTTCCTTACCTGCCAAACTACAACCTCCAAGGACCCCCGGAGCTCCAGGGACCCCCAGGTCCCTGGGGGACCCCCGGATGTAAAAAATGACCAAATGTGCTAAACTGACCAAATGACCACCCCAACGGGGCTGCTCACGGGGAATTCCCGGGGACCACCCACTCCTGGTGCTCCAGAATGGATGCAAAAGTGGTGGCGCCCCCAGTGGAGGACCCCCTACACTGCAGCTCACATAAAATGCCGTAACTCCGGCTAGGAGCGACCGGGACAGCCGGGGCCGGTACCTATTCGTCCGCCTTGCCGGCGCGGAGACCCCACCCCTCATTTCTCACATGGCCCTCTTCTAGCGCCACCATGAGGCCGATTCTTGCAAAACACATTTTTGGACACTGCTCCTACAATTTTTGCCCTAAAATCACGCAAATCGGTACACAGTATGTCTACACTCATCCCATCAACATGAATCTCTCCCATATAGCGCCACCTCCAGGCCGATTTTTAAAAACACATTTTTGGACACTGCTCCTACAGATTTTGCCCTAAAATCACGAAAATCACTACACAGTATGTCTACACTCATGTCATCAACATGGATCAGGAAGATTTTGGCAAAACACATTTTTGCCCTATTTTTGGAGATAAGTGACCTACGGTCGCTTATCTCCCGATTAGGGAGTCTTACTGGTATTAGTAGTAGTAGCAGCAGACATAAGGAAGTGTCAGTATTGTTTTATTTATTAGTAGTGTGTTATATTAGTAGTAGTAGTAGTAGTAGTAGTAGTAGTAGTAGTAGTGTGTTATATTAGTAGTAGTAGTAGCAGACATAAGGAAGTGTCAGTATTGTTATATTAGTAGTAGTAGTAGTAGTAGTAGTTGCGACCGTAGGTCGCATTTACTATCAAACCCTGCACAAAGTGTAAGTCCGTCAGTCAGTCAGTCTGTCTGTCACACCTCACACGTCACACTCTTGCCCTGCTCATATCTCCGCAACCGTTGCCCCGATCCATGCCAAATTTTGCACACACACTCCTTACCTGCCAAACTACAACCTCCAAGGACCCCCGGAGCTCCAGGGACCCCCAGGTCCCTGGGGGACCCCCAGATGTAAAAAATGACCAAATGTGCTAAACTGACCAAATGACCACCCCAACGGGGCTGCTCACGGGGAATTCCCGAGGACCACCGACTCCTGGTGCTCCAGAACGGATGCAAAAGTGGTGGCGCCCCCAGTGGAGGACCCCCTACACTGCAGCTCACATAAAATGCCGTAACTCCGGCTAGGAGCGACCGGGACAGCCGGGGCCGGTACCTATTCGTCCGCCTTGCCGGCGCGGAGACCCCACCCCTCATTTCTCACATGGCCCTCTTCTAGCGCCACCATGAGGTCGATTCTTGCAAAACACATTTTTGGACACTGCTCCTACAATTTTTGCCCTAAAATCAAGCAAATCGGTACACAGTATGTCTACACTCATCCCATCAACATGAATCTCTCCCATATAGCGCCACCTCCAGGCCGATTTTTAAAAACACATTTTTGGACACTGCTTCTACAGATTTTGCCCTAAAATCACGAAAATCACTACACAGTATGTCTACACTCATGTCATCAACATGGATCAGGAAGATTTTGGCAAAACACATTTTTGCCCTATTTGTGGAGATAAGTGACCTACGGTCGCTTATCTCCCGATTAGGGAGTCTTACTGGTAGTAGTAGTTGCGACCGTAGGTCGCTACTTACTGTAGAAACCACCACAAAGTGTAACTCCCTCCGTCTGTCTGTCACACCTCACACGTCACACTCTTGCCCTGCTCATATCTCCGCAACCGTTGCCCCGATCCATGCCAGATTTTGCACACACACTCCTTGCCTGCCAAACTACAACCTCCAAGGACCCCCGGAGCTCCCCCAGATGTAAAAAATGACCAAATGTGCAAAAATGACCAAATGACCACCCCAACGGGGCTGCTCGTGGGGAATTCCCGGGGACCACCGACTCCTGGTGCTCCAGAACGGATGCAAAAGTGGTGGCGCCCCCAGTGGAGGACCCCCTGCCACTGCAGCGCACATAAAATGCCGTAACTCGGGCTAGGAGCGTCCGGGAGAGCCGGGGCCGGTACCTATTCGTCCGCCAAGGCAACGCGGAGACCCCACCCCTCATTTCTCACATGGCCCTATTCTAGCGCCACCTTCAGGCCGATTTTTAAAACACATTTTTGGACACTGCTCCTACAGTTTTTGCCCTAAAATCACGAATATCACTACACAGCACGTCTACACTCATGTCATCAACATGGATCAGGAAGATTTTGGAAAAACACATTTTACCCCTATTTGTGGAGATAAGCCACCTACGGTCGCTTATCTCCCGATTAGGGAGTCTTACTGGTATATATAGAAGTGTCAGTATTGTTATAGTAGTAATAGTAGTAGTAGTGTGTTATTGTAGTAGTAGTATATATAGAAGTGTCAGTATTGTTATGCTAATGGGGCTGAAGCAGTGTATTATAGTAGTAGTAGTATTGTTATGTCAGTAGTATATATATATAGAAGTCTAGTATTGATATGCTAATGGAGCTGAAGCAGTGTATTATAGTAGTAGTAGTATTGTTATGTCAGTAGTATATATATATAGAAGTGTCAGTATTGTTATGCTAATGGAGCTGAAGCAGTGTATTATAGTAGTAGTAGTATTGTTATGTCAGTAGTATATATATATATATATATATATATAGAAGTGTCAGTATTGTTATAGTATTAGTAGTAGTAGTGTGTTATTGTAGTAGTAGTATATATAGAAGTGTCAGTATTGTTATAGTATTAGTAGTAGTAGTAGTAGTAGTAGTAGTAGTAGTAGTAGTAGTAGTAGTGTGTTATTGTAGTAGTAGTATATATAGAAGTGTCAGTATTGTTATAGTATTAGTAGTAGTAGTAGTAGTAGTGTGTTATTGTAGTAGTAGTATATATAGAAGTGTCAGTATTGTTATAGTATTAGTAGTAGTAGTAGTAGTAGTAGTAGTAGTAGTAGTAGTAGTGTGTTATTGTAGTAGTAGTATATATAGAAGTGTCAGTATTGTTATAGTATTAGTAGTAGTAGTGTGTTATTGTAGTAGTAGTATATATAGAAGTGTCAGTAGTGTTATGCTAATGGAGCTGAAGCAGTGTATTATAGTAGTAGTAGTATTGTTATGTTAGTAGTATATATATATATAGAAGTCTAGTATTGTTATGCTAATGGAGCTGAAGCAGTGTATTATAGTAGTAGTAGTATTGTTATGTCAGTAGTATATATATATAGAAGTGTCAGTATTGTTATGCTAATGGAGCTGAAGCAGTGTATTATAGTAGTAGTAGTATTGTTATGTCAGTAGTATATATATATATATATATATATAGAAGTGTCAGTATTGTTATAGTATTAGTAGTAGTAGTGTGTTATTGTAGTAGTAGTATATATAGAAGTGTCAGTATTGTTATAGTATTAGTAGTAGTAGTAGTAGTAGTAGTAGTAGTAGTAGTAGTAGTAGTGTGTTATTGTAGTAGTAGTATATATAGAAGTGTCAGTATTGTTATAGTATTAGTAGTAGTAGTAGTAGTAGTAGTAGTAGTAGTAGTGTGTTATTGTAGTAGTAGTATATATAGAAGTGTC
>NW_027664974.1:0-23355 GCF_963921795.1 Nannobrachium achirus
TAGTGTGTATAGCAAAGGTGTAGCTATCACTATACATACAAGGCACCAGTCTTTATCTATTTTTTTACAGTTAAGTTGAGATCAAATGTCATACAGTATCCTCAACCGATCCTCTTTTTGTGTAATTTTATTTTAGGACACAGATGTTTACTAAAGAAAACCCTTTGTTAAATAAAACATAAAACTCAGTTGAGAGGCATATTTCTGCTGGCATGTGACTCTTTTTTTGTAGGATATTATATTTGGTTTCATGCACACCAAATGTACATTCTCTTTCTATGTAACCTGAAACTTTATAAGTTACATTTCTCCAGGGGTATAACTTTAACTTAGGTCCACTTAGATCAAGTTACTGCCATGGTGAGTTACTTGTAACTGTACAACTGTCAAAGTAACTTCCACTGGGTGCGTGGGGGCACGGTGGCGCAGTGGTTAGTGCTTCGCCTCACAGCTAGAAGGTCCTGGGTTCGACGCTGTGGGCGCTGGCGGCGTGTTCCTCCCTCCGCGTCATCAGTGCCCACACCCTAGGTGGGGTTGGCGATAGGGCCTTTCTGTGTGGAGTTTGCATGTTCTCCCCGTGTCTCCTAGGGTTGATACCCTCACAAAAACATGCAGTAATCCTGGTCTCAATAATGCCTCCAGCTGGCCAGCCGGGGCGCCTGATGGAGGGGAAAGGAACTGGTTGGAATAACGTGTTCCTTCCACGCGCTACGTCCATCCCGGGGAAAATCCCCCCTTTCGGGTGAAAAGAAGCAACTTGGACTCTTCATGCATAGAAGGAAGCATGAGGTCAGTCCGTTGTCTCCCCAGGCGCGGCAGAGGGAGAGCAGAGCCCAGGATTACATAGGCAATTGGCACTGGGTGAAAAAATGGGTTACAAAATTGTGGGATAAAAATTATAAGAAAAAAACACTGGGTGCGTGCCTGCGTGAGTATATTATAAAGATTCCCCCGCACATGAAGCCAACAGGAAGTCACAACTTGACCCTTTGTGTTTGCGTGTGTGTTTTTCCGCTAGGCCAAACGGTCGTCTCCAGTGTTCACAGATGGTTATATAAGTTCATGTCCATTACAGCGGGGGGGGGGGGGGGGGGGGTAACAAGCGGGTCGGGACCCCCGGCGCCCCTCCCTTTGTTCCCCCATTAATGAGACTTTTTAATAAAACAAAAACAAAACACCAGAGATGCCTCCTGCTTCATGGCAATGACCTAATGAGGTCATGGCGGTGGGAAAGTCCCTCCAGGGACCCCCGGGGGCCCCCCTGTCCGTCCGTCCGGCCGGCCGTCCAGCCGTCCGTTCGTCCATCCATTCGTCCCCCGCAGTGGCGTCAGTTCAGCTAAAGCTAGGGTATGGCAAAGATGGGAGTCCTCAAGGAAAAGAGGCATTACATTTTGTATAACAGTTTTTTACACAGGTTTCTACGGTTTCTTGGGCTGGACATGGCAGCCTGGAACGGTTGTTCAAGTGCAGCTAAACTTGGCATGTTAGTAAACGTGCCACAATTAACAATAATGCATTGCACCTGTGCAGCTGACCTGCGGAACCTGGGAATATACCATTCTGTCAAGATGGGGAGAATACAAGTGTGGAGAATATAATTATAATACCTTGTTAAAGTGATCATGTTGTACAATTTTGCATTTGTAGTTGTTTTACTGTAAATTAACAACATATTTACCTATTTACAAGTAACTTTTATTTTCCCCCCCTGGGCTCAGGGTATGGCAGCTGCATACCCCTGCCATACCCAGTTGACGCCCCTGGTCCCCCTCCGTCCATTAATCCATCCATTCCTGCACCTGCACCTCCATCCGGCTTAGCCCCCCCCCCCCCCCCCCCCCCAGCGGTATTTGATGTTGTCGATGACGGCTGCAAACCTCGTAACTCCTAAACTGTTAATTTTTCTGGGAAATAAAAAAAAAATACCGTAAACTATGATCCATTGGATCCAAAGTGGTTATTATCTCTTTTTTTTTTTCTTTGGTTAAATATCTATAAAAACCCACAGGCACACTTAAAGACTTCACGTTCAATGTTCTTTTTCCGTAATAGCGGAAATAGGAGGTTTATATACGAGCTTCGCCATGGGTCAAGCTAGATAGCTATTTTCTTTTTAGTTTTAATTTATTTGTATAAAGCTTTTTACCAATTAGATCATTTTTCTTCTAGATTGATATTTCTGTGCATTTAATGTTTTTCATTTAAAGTTTAAATTCCGTCAGAGATACAAGGTTTCGTCGCGGGACGGTGGGCGATGTGAACCAGCAGCCATACCAGTGTTTAATTACCATAAAGCGCAGCGGGCACGGTGGCCCGCCGCGCGGGGCATGAATGCCAGCATAGAGCTCATTGAGGCGCCCGGCGGGGGGGCGGCGGGGGGGCCCACTGCTCAATTGGGTCATTGATTTGGATTGTTTGACAGAAGAACCCCGGAGGCCCCGGGGTCCGCCGGGGGCCCATGCAGGCCCCCAGGCCCCCAGCCAGGGGCGTCACAGTGTGTGTGGGGGGGGGGGGGGAGAGTTGGACTGAGTTACTAGGGCCCTTTGCAAACAGAACAGTTGCGTTTTTTTTCGTTTGCTGCATGAATAAAACACATTGGATTTGGTGTGCAATGCTGTGCGGAATCGGCGCTGCGGATCCCAAAAGGAGTCAATGAGTTTTTACCGCATGCGACAAGACGCACGAATCGAACTGGGTTCGATCGAGAAAAAAACGCACGGCCACAGCCACTCGTCGCACGGCTAATTCGGATCCGTTGTGCATGAGGTCGTAGAGAATCATTGTTTTCTTTTTTTTTTTTAATTGTCCGTTTTATCCATGCGGATAAACGCGCCTGTGTGCAAAGGGCTAGGGCCCTACAAGGTGGAGGGGCCTTAATTATTTTATACTTTAACTATTGAAAAATAGCAGATCTACAAGCTCACATGCGTAGCCGCGCTGCGAGCTTGTAGATCTGCTATTTTTGAAAAAGTTGTGAAAATGTGCAAAAATCTTTGAATATGAATTATGTATTTAAGCGAACATTTGTAACTCAAATGTAGCTTCTGGGGGGTCCCTGGAACTAGAGTTCTCAACGGGCCTGAAAATTAAGGCCCGGCCCTGACTGGGGCCCTAACTGGGCCCTAACTGGGCCGGCCCGAGACTCTACCTGGCCCGGCTAGTTAGCATACATTTTAGGCCCTACCTTACCCTAAATGTCGGTCGTGAGCTTGTAGATCTGCTATTTTTGATAAATTCTCCGAATATGGACGCTAGGGTTCAAGTGGTTAATATTTTGGATAATATTTGGAGGACCCCCTGTAGTAACTCTGAGGACCCCCTCGGGGTCCCTGACCCCCTGTTGAAGACCCCTGGTTTAAGTCATTAACGACGACTGGTAACAGGTCGGGTTTTGAGATGCAGTGCCGCGCTGTGAGCTTGAAGATCTGCTATTTGTTCAACAGTTAAAGGACCAGGTCACCTCTGGGTCAACCAGATCTTATTTTATTGTTGTGTGGGACACGATCAACACAATCCTGAATTATTTTTTGTGTTCAATCTGTGTTTTTAGATATGTTAGTATTTCAGCATGTTACAACTGGTCATATGATGCATTTTGCATCATATGACCAGTTGTAGCATGCTGAAATCGGCTGAAATACTAAAATATCTAAAAACACAGATTGAACACAAAGAATAACTCAGGATTGTGTTGATCGTGTCCCACATAACAATAAAATAAGATCTGGTTGTCCCAGAGGTGACCTGGTCCTTTAAAGCACAAAATAACACAGTGAATCCTTGCACCCAGGGCCCAGGATTTGGTGTGACGCCCCTGCATGCCCCCAGCCCGTGAGCCCCCCCCCCCCCCCCCCCCCCCTCCGCCCCGCCCCCGGGCGCAAAAGCGGGCAAAGTTCAAAAATCCCCTTCGGTCGAATCGAGAAGTTTGTCGCGGAATCTGTCGGCCGGAGCTGTCAGCAGCGATTAGAGGCCAGGAGGTCCCGGCTCCGCGGTGCTTCAAACCCGACTCGCCTCCCAGCGATGCACATTTAATTAGAATTTGCATGGCTTTGTTCCCGGGCTCCCAGCGCGCGCTGATCTCATTACAAGGGTGAACAGTTAAAGAATGAGTTACTAAAGCATGTTGGGATGTCCGGGGCCCGCTGGTGGAAAGGCTTCTACTGCAGGGGTCTTCAGCCGGGCTGGGGACCCCTTAGCTTAGAGAGAGAGACTGATCGAGGACCCCTTAGCTGAGAGAGAGACTGGGGACCCCTTAGCTGAGAGAGAGACTGATAACGCACCAGAGTGGGCAGAGCGTGGTTACGTTTGCATACAGGATATTTTAGAGAACTACAGTTGGTGTTGCAAAATGGATATATAAAATATAGAAAGTAGACGATCTACAAGCTCACAATGGGTCACATCGCGACACATTGTGAGCTTGTAGATCTGCTATTTTCAAATGGCCTAAATATATACTGTATATATTGGGCTGAAGTAGTTTAGTGTGTGTTGTAATAATAATCAAAGTAAAAAGTTATTAAAGCTTTCGTAATTTTTAAATTACATAATTTTAAAGTACAATATGTTCCTCCCAGATGTAGTGGAGTAGAAGTAAAAGTATTGAACGTAGGAAATACTCAAGTAAAGTACAAATACCTCAAAACCGAAGTACAGTACGGATATACGTCCAAATCCTTGATTGTGATTGGTCGGTTACTAAGTTACTAAGTTAGTTGTGTCAGTCACAACGCGTGACCATTTATAATCCTTTACTTTATTTGGGCATCGTATCCTGACCTGCTTGAAAGCACCACTGCCCAGTGGTGTCAGGTCAGAAAAAGCTAAGGTATGGCAACAAGACTGGTGTCTTGCACGCGCACGCGCAGGGTCCATTTTTAGCCCGAGGAATGTTTTTCGTGCAAAACAAATGCTTGCAATGGATTCAGAATCATGAAAACCCCCTAGACAGACCCCTCACATGCTACTTAAAGAAGATGTTTTGGGGGGTATTTTTTCCATGTATATTAAGTGAATTAGAGCCACCAGGGATCCCATGGGAAAAGTGCTTGGATCCGTCAATTTTTGAATTCAGCGCACTAAAATACCTCTAGGTGTAAATTTTCACACTTTCTGCCGGAAGTGAACACCTTAACCTATTTTTGTTACATATTTCTCCCACTAATGTACACACTAGTTGTACCGTAGCCTAGATGTCAGAGCCTATTGAAGCAGTATCATCACATTCACACAGATAAATACAGGCTAGGCTGCATCATCCTGAGGGCTGCACTAGAGCTCTCAACAGGCCTGAAAATGAAGGCCTGGCCCTAACTGGGCCTTAACTGGGCCCTTGTGGGCCGACCCGAAGCCCGGCCCGACCCTATCAATAATCATAATTTACGGCCCGAAAACCAGAAAGCCAGAGAGAGAGAGAGAAAAAAAAGAAATAAAGATCGGCAGTAGGCTGCACCAGTGTCTCAAATTACAGCAGAGTGAAAGAACGGACATAGGCCTCTATTTGGTGAAATGGCAAACTTCAAGTGTTCAGTTGTTCATAAAACATGCCAAAATCTGCACAAAATAGTCTAAAGTTGAATCCCTGTCAGCGCCTACAGTACATCTCATTCTCTCTCTCTCCCTGACGTTCTCGCTGCCTGTGATTTATATTTCCTCCTTCCAACGGTGATGCACCAAACACAGCAGCAGCAGACAGGGCAGATTTATAAACCCAAAACGTGTTCATTTCGCTCGCTTTCTTTGCTTGCAGGTCTGTTATGATCGCTTCGCGACACCACACCATCGGTACGAATGCAATACAAATCAGGCTTGTGTGCCTTCTGCAAGTCTAAGCTCTGCCGTGGCAGTAATATAAATATATATATATATATTAATGCACACAGCATCACAGGGACACTTCATTAACCAGAAAGCTTATGGAATGAATAATATCTTTACCAGACCAGCTGATCGTCTGTAACAAGGGAAGGTAGTCAACTTGTAGTGCTTAAGTTGATGATGTTGTTACTGTTGAATACAATCCTCCTCCTCCTTCTCAAGTCCTTGTCAAAATATCCAAGTTTATTCCACTTTGAATGAACTTTTCTTGGATTTATATAACTTATAATAAACTTGTGGAACTCTAAGCTGTCTTCTAACATGGCAACCTGCCTCTCCAACACAGAGATGCTAACATGGCAACCTGCCTCTCCAACACAGAGATGCTAACATGGCAACCTGCCTCTCCAACACAGAGATGCTAACATGGCAACCTGCCTCTCCAACACAGAGATGCTAACATGGCAACCTGCCTCTCCAACACAGAGATGCTAACATGGCAACCTGCCTCTCCAACACAGAGATGCTAACATGGCAACCTGCCTCTCCAACACAGAGATGCTTCTAACATGGCAACCTGCCTCTCCAACACAGAGATGCTAACATGGCAACCTGCCTCTCCAACACAGAGATGCTAACACGCTGCTAACGCTCTGGGACAGACAGGGATGCACCTGTTCTGTTGCTTGAGTGACGGAGCCCGAGGCTCGGCCCGGCCTGACCAATTAGCATTTATTTTAGCCAGACAGGGTCGGGTTGGGCCGGGCCCGGGCCGGGTCGGGTCGGGTCGGGTCGGGTCGGGACGGGCTCGGGCAGAATTTGAGAACTCTAGGCTGCAGTATGGCATCCGTGTGACACATGGACGTCTTAAAGAGAAGGTGCCATAGTTTTGTACTTTTTCTGGTTTTCATTTGTCTAGGAGGTTGGCACCCCCTGGTGTGGTTGTTATGAGCAATTATGTATTCCCTTTGTATTTGGGGTTTCTTCCTGGAGGCTGCCACCTTGAGGATCAAAAACACAGATAAAATGACATCATATAATCATCCCCTCCCCTTGTTCACCCAACTCTGTGGTCAGGGTACTTTATTTTTTCCTTTCTTTTTTTCCATGGCATGAGTAATCAATAGAAAAATGTCATTATGGGGGTGAACTACTCCTTTAATGAACTGGTGGGTGTGGCCACATAAAAACATCATTTTAAATCTTTCTGAACACTTTTTTTGCAAAAGATCTTCCTTCTAGTATAATCATAATACCTGATAATCATGTTTTTTTTGTGGGAGGGGGGGGGGGGGGGGGGGGTGCATGGCATCCCATCTTTAAGGTTGTCTGAGGCTCTGAGCTGTCATCACTGCGGGGAGAGAGAGAGGAGTCATGTGACCTCTCTGTCATCAGAGCAGCGTCTCAGAGGACTCAACCTAAGACCTGTAAACCCACCCCCCCCCCCACCCCCCCCCCCCCCCCCCCCCCCCTGTGGACAGACAGGATCAGAGCCATAAGACCACCGACAAACAACGTCTCACAATCACGGGTTCGAAGGTCAGTCCTCGTAATCCAACCGGTTATCACTCTGGCCCAGGGGGGCTTCAACAGGGGGTCCGGGACCCCTAGGGGGTCCTCAGAGTTACTGCACGGGGGTCCTCCAAATCTTTGAGTGATAGAAACTTTTTTTCTCCATTATTCATATGAACCACTTGAACCCTAGTGTCCATATACTGAGAACTTTAGCCAAAAAGAGCCGATCTACAAGCTTGTAGATCGTCTCTTTTTGGTTTTGCGCCGAGGGGAAAAAAGAGCAGACTAAGTACAAAGTGAAGATTATTAATTAAGTATTGACACATATTCACATAGTTAAATATCTGAAAAGACCGATTGACGTAAATCCAAAATACATTGACGATTGTTCTGTCAAACAATGAAACTATATGGAATCTATGAACAGGTTGTGGGGGTCCCTGCATCATCTCTCTCTCTCTCTCTCTCTCTCAAATAAGGGGTCCCTGGCCTGAAAATGTTAAGCCGTTAACACAATAACTCATTCATGTCACCAACAAACATTAAGATAAGGTGAGGTAAACTTTATTTGTTCACAAGGGAAATTTGTCTTGAGCTTAATTTCACCCCTGCTGCAGCCCACGCAAAACATCAGTGACACAAGGCATAATAGAGAAGGTACATACTAGAGGGGAGGACGGCTATTTTCACAATTTCTGCCCCTAATATTTGACAATTTGGACAATATTTAATTTGTCATTTTAGAGGCATTAAAAAGTCCTTAAATTGTCACTTTAGAAATGTGCAGATACCCTCTATACACTTAAACTTTATGTTGGTTTGTTTACAGTTGAGTGAGAAAAAAATGTTTCACGTTAAGTTAATCATCTGGGGACTCCCCAAAATAACTGGGGGGTCGTGTGTGATGTGATGACGTCATCAAACGATAAAGTCGACTTCAACTCAACTTTTGACTGAGTCGAGTCGACTTGCAAAAACCACAAGTCGTTAATGCTCTAGTGCACAGATAGTGATAAACCAAAAGGCTCAGTCAGTCATTTCAGAGCCTGGTTCAACATACTGTACAGCTGGGGTTTTCAAAGTGGGTGACGGGGCACCCTGGGGTGAAGGGGCACCCTGGAGTGACGGGGCACCCTGGGGTGAAGGGGCATCCTGGGGTGACGGGGCACCCTGGGGTGACGGGGCACCCTGGGGTGACGGGGCACCCTGGGGTGCCACGAGATAACTTGATGATGTATGGAATGTATTTGGACACTATTTAATATTTAGCATTATTTTAACCTATCCACTACAATGTTTTTGTTTGCTATTTTACTACCCTGAGCTGCTTGTAGAGATGTGGGTGGTCCTGGCTCGTCCTATGCTTTCCAACGAGTGATTTAGATGGTCCGACGATTTATTCCATTGAAAATGGTTTAGAATAAAGTTTAGAGCCCCCCCAAAAAAACTCAATCTATACTGCCGTCCACTCCAATACAAACTCACATCTTTAGAGACCTTTTTCTCTGAATTGTGTTCCCAGGGCAGCGACAAAGTTTCTTTTGCGGCTAAATACTTCAGATCGGGCTTCTAAAAAATAGCTAATAGCTAACTGTTAGCTAACTTCCTCCGGTCTTCGTTCATAACAGTGTATGCAGTGAAAGCCCAAGCCACTGCTGCCTGTGTAGACGGAAGTTAGAGCGAAGGCCTATGCAGAAATGTCTGGCACTCTAGCGGCACCTTGTGGCCCCTGGCAGTAAGTGGGTTAAACTTGAAGAACAAAAATTATTTTCAGTCAGTTCTAACTAAAATGGCTATTATCTCGACGTTTTCCTTGTAACATAATCACTAAAATATCGTCATTGTCGGGTTTCAAACCAAACCAAAATGTGGAACGCCCTACCGAAGGCCTTAAAGTAGTGTGGTTCCCTAGCATCCTTTAAAATCGCCCTGAAAAACCACTTACAGGCGGCAGCCGTTCGCAACTGGCAATAACAAACCTAGCCCAGCCTCCCCTGACCCTCCTTTGTATTTACCTACTGTATATATTTTTTGCACTGTTTATTTTATTTGTATTTACTTTTTTTTTTACTTAATATCTACTGCAGAGATACTTCAATGGTTTCCTGTGTAAATAAGCCAAGTGCTTTCCAAGGATCTCCTTTTAGTTGACCTTGTACCAGTGAACTGTACCGTCATGAAACTGTACCTTTTTCTATGCAAACTGACAATAAAGTCTTCTTGTTCAACCCTAACATCAATAAAAACTATGCCTAAACCTAACCCTAACCAAATTAGGACTAATGAGATGTAGGACTTATGGGCAGTCGTCTCTCCCCCCAACACAGGGATGCTGACAGAACCCTGGCTAAAAACCCCAGGACAACGATCCACTCATCCTAGACTCTTCTCCCTCCTGGCCCCCAAACTGTGGAATAAACTCCCTGTTGCACTTAGAACTACAGATACCCTCTATACACTTAAACTTTATGTTGGTTTGTTAACTGTTGAGTGAGAAAAACAATGTTTCACTTTACGCTAATCATCTGGGGACCGCCTCAAAATAATGTTGGGACCCCCGTGGGGGTCCCGACCCACAGGTTGAGAACCACTGTGTTATTGGATAGGTATACGACAGACATTCTTTTTTTATTTCCTGAAAATCAGCATATATGCAGTGACAATATGATGATGTCATAATGACATAAAGGATGTTGCATTAACACGTTTACACCCTTAATGAGCTGCTATGTGGCTTTGAAGCCTTGCTGAGTAAATGTGTGTGCGTGCATATATGTGTGTGTGTGTGTGTGTGTGTGTGTGTGTGTGTGTGTGTGTGTGTGTGTGTGTGTGTGTGTGTGTGTGTGTGTGTGTGTGTGTGTGTGTGTGTGTGTGTGTGTGTGTGCGTGCGTGCAGGTAGGGACAAGATTCTTTCCTTTGTTGTGACAGAGTATGACATCATCACAGCGCCTCCATCTGATTGGATACAAATATGATAAACCTTCATTCTTTCAATTCTTTCACCACGGACGGACGGACAGACGGGACCCTGAAAACGGGACCCTGAAAACGTCCCTGTGGCCCGGGAAAAGGAGTTGGAGAGGCCCTCATTGCGCGCAGGCATCGGCAACGCACCAGATCACCAGATCACCAGATCACCAGATCACCAGATTTCTTTGCCTTCCGGACACGCCGCAAGGCCCCAAATACTAACAGTTACTGTGATTTTATGTTTTCTGGTATAAAGACAGTCTAATGATGTTGTATGTAGAGTCTACATATAGACCATCTAGGAGTAGTATTGTAGAGTCTACATACAGACCATCTAGGAGTAGTATTGTAGAGTCTACATATAGACCATCTAGGAGTAGTATTGTAGAGTCTACATATAGACCATCTAGGAGTAGTATTGTAGAGTCTACATATAGACCATCTAGGAGTAGTATTGTAGAGTCTACATATAGACCATCTAGGAGTAGTATTGTAGAGTCTACATATAGACCATCTAGGAGTAGTATTGTAGAGTCTACATATAGACCATCTAGGAGTAGTATTGTAGAGTCTACATATAGACCATCTAGGAGTAGTATTGTAGAGTCTACATATAGACCATCTAGGAGTAGTATTGTAGAGTCTACATATAGACCATCTAGGAGTAGTATTGTAGAGTCTACATATAGACCATCTAGGAGTAGTATTGTAGAGTCTACATATAGACCATCTAGGAGTAGTATTGTAGAGTCTACATATAGACCATCTAGGAGTAGTATTGTAGAGTCTACATATAGACCATCTAGGAGTAGTATTGTAGAGTCTACATATAGACCATCTAGGAGTAGTATTGTAGAGTCTACATATAGACCATCTAGGAGTAGTATTGTAGAGTCTACATATAGACCATCTAGGAGTAGTATTGTAGAGTCTACATATAGACCATCTAGGAGTAGTATTGTAGAGTCTACATGTAGACCATCTAGGAGTAGTATTGTAGAGTCTACATATAGACCATCTAGGAGTAGTATTGTAGAGTCTACATGTAGACCATCTAGGAGTAGTATTGTAGAGTCTACATATAGACCATCTAGGAGTAGTATTGTAGAGTCTACATATAGACCATCTAGGAGTAGTATTGTAGAGTCTACATATAGACCATCTAGGAGTAGTATTGTAGAGTCTACATATAGACCATCTAGGAGTAGTATTGTAGAGTCTACATATAGACCATCTAGGAGTAGTATTGTAGAGTCTACATATAGACCATCTAGGAGTAGTATTGTAGAGTCTACATATAGACCCTCTAGGAGTAGTATTGTAGAGTCTACATATAGACCATCTAGGAGTAGTATTGTAGAGTCTACATATAGACCATCTAGGAGTAGTATTGTAGAGTCTACATATAGACCATCTAGGAGTAGTATTGTAGAGTCTACATATAGACCATCTAGGAGTAGTATTGTAGAGTCTACATATAGACCATCTAGGAGTAGTATTGTAGAGTCTACATATAGACCATCTAGGAGTAGTATTGTAGAGTCTATCTAGGAGTAGTATTGTAGAGTCTACATATAGACCATCTAGGAGTAGTATTGTAGAGTCTACATATAGACCATCTAGGAGTAGTATTGTAGAGTCTACATATAGACCATCTAGGAGTAGTATTGTAGAGTCTACATATAGACCATCTAGGAGTAGTATTGTAGAGTCTACATATAGACCATCTAGGAGTAGTATTGTAGAGTCTACATATAGACCATCTAGGAGTAGTATTGTAGAGTCTACATATAGACCATCTAGGAGTAGTATTGTAGAGTCTACATATAGACCATCTAGGAGTAGTATTGTAGAGTCTACATATAGACCATCTAGGAGTAGTATTGTAGAGTCTACATATAGACCATCTAGGATTAGTATTGTAGAGTCTACATATAGACCATCTAGGAGTAGTATTGTAGAGTCTACATATAGACCATCTAGGAGTAGTATTGTAGAGTCTACATATAGACCATCTAGGAGTAGTATTGTAGAGTCTACATATAGACCATCTAGGAGTAGTATTGTAGAGTCTACATATAGACCATCTAGGAGTAGTATTGTAGAGTCTACATATAGACCATCTAGGAGTAGTATTGTAGAGTCTACATATAGACCATCTAGGAGTAGTATTGTAGAGTCTACATATAGACCATCTAGGAGTAGTATTGTAGAGTCTACATATAGACCATCTAGGAGTAGTATTGTAGAGTCTACATATAGACCATCTAGGAGTAGTATTGTAGAGTCTACATATAGACCATCTAGGAGTAGTATTGTAGAGTCTACATATAGACCATCTAGGAGTAGTATTGTAGAGTCTACATATAGACCATCTAGGAGTAGTATTGTAGAGTCTACATATAGACCATCTAGGAGTAGTATTGTAGAGTCTACATATAGACCATCTAGGAGTAGTATTGTAGAGTCTACATATAGACCATCTAGGAGTAGTATTGTAGAGTCTACATGTAGACCATCTAGGAGTAGTATTGTAGAGTCTACATGTAGACCATCTAGGAGTAGTATTGTAGAGTCTACATATAGACCATCTAGGAGTAGTATTGTAGAGTCTACATATAGACCATCTAGGAGTAGTATTGTAGAGTCTACATGTAGACCATCTAGGAGTAGTATTGTAGAGTCTACATATAGACCATCTAGGAGTAGTATTGTAGAGTCTACATATAGACCATCTAGGAGTAGTATTGTAGAGTCTACATATAGACCATCTAGGAGTAGTATTGTAGAGTCTACATATAGACCATCTAGGAGTAGTATTGTAGAGTCTACATATAGACCATCTAGGAGTAGTATTGTAGAGTCTACATATAGACCATCTAGGAGTAGTATTGTAGAGTCTACATATAGACCATCTAGGAGTAGTATTGTAGAGTCTACATGTAGACCATCTAGGAGTAGTATTGTAGAGTCTACATATAGACCATCTAGGAGTAGTATTGTAGAGTCTACATATAGACCATCTAGGAGTAGTATTGTAGAGTCTACATATAGACCATCTAGGAGTAGTATTGTAGAGTCTACATGTAGACCATCTAGGAGTAGTATTGTAGAGTCTACATATAGACCATCTAGGAGTAGTATTGTAGAGTCTACATATAGACCATCTAGGAGTAGTATTGTAGAGTCTACATGTAGACCATCTAGGAGTAGTATTGTAGAGTCTACATATAGACCATCTAGGAGTAGTATTGTAGAGTCTACATATAGACCATCTAGGAGTAGTATTGTAGAGTCTACATATAGACCATCTAGGAGTAGTATTGTAGAGTCTACATGTAGACCATCTAGGAGTAGTATTGTAGAGTCTACATATAGACCATCTAGGAGTAGTATTGTAGAGTCTACATATAGACCATCTAGGAGTAGTATTGTAGAGTCTACATATAGACCATCTAGGAGTAGTATTGTAGAGTCTACATATAGACCATCTAGGAGTAGTATTGTAGAGTCTACATATAGACCATCTAGGAGTAGTATTGTAGAGTCTACATATAGACCATCTAGGAGTAGTATTGTAGAGTCTACATGTAGACCATCTAGGAGTAGTATTGTAGAGTCTACATATAGACCATCTAGGAGTAGTATTGTAGAGTCTACATATAGACCATCTAGGAGTAGTATTGTAGAGTCTACATATAGACCATCTAGGAGTAGTATTGTAGAGTCTACATATAGACCATCTAGGAGTAGTATTGTAGAGTCTACATATAGACCATCTAGGAGTAGTATTGTAGAGTCTACATGTAGACCATCTAGGAGTAGTATTGTAGAGTCTACATATAGACCATCTAGGAGTAGTATTGTAGAGTCTACATATAGACCATCTAGGAGTAGTATTGTAGAGTCTACATGTAGACCATCTAGGAGTAGTATTGTAGAGTCTACATATAGACCATCTAGGAGTAGTATTGTAGAGTCTACATATAGACCATCTAGGAGTAGTATTGTAGAGTCTACATGTAGACCATCTAGGAGTAGTATTGTAGAGTCTACATATAGACCATCTAGGAGTAGTATTGTAGAGTCTACATATAGACCATCTAGGAGTAGTATTGTAGAGTCTACATATAGACCATCTAGGAGTAGTATTGTAGAGTCTACATGTAGACCATCTAGGAGTAGTATTGTAGAGTCTACATATAGACCATCTAGGAGTAGTATTGTAGAGTCTACATGTAGACCATCTAGGAGTAGTATTGTAGAGTCTACATGTAGACCATCTAGGAGTAGTATTGTAGAGTCTACATGTAGACCATCTAGGAGTAGTATTGTAGAGTCTACATGTAGACCATCTAGGAGTAGTATTGTAGAGTCTACATGTAGACCATCTAGGAGTAGTATTGTAGAGTCTACATGTAGACCATCTAGGAGTAGTAAAGGAAGCTAGGGAGTAGTGGGCCGGTATTCAGATGATGGACAAGCCTGTGGGGCCAATGTGTGGGCTGCTGCTACTCAGTGCTTCTCTATAGCACTGAGTAACAGCAGTGCTATAGAGAGAGATCTCTCTCTATAGCACTGAGTAACAGCAGCGCTATAGAGAGAGATCTCTCTCTATAACACTGAGTAACAGCAGTGCTATAGAGAGAGATCTCTCTCTATAGCACTGAGTAACAGCAGTGCTATAGAGAGAGATCTCTCTCTATAGCACTGAGTAACAGCAGTGCTATAGAGAGAGATCTCTCTCTATAGCACTGAGTAACAGCAGTGCTATAGAGAGAGATCTCTCTCTATAGCACTGAGTAACAGCAGTGCTATAGAGAGAGAGATCTCTCTCTATAGCACTGAGTAACAGCAGTGCTATAGAGAGAGATCTCTCTCTATAGCACTGAGTAACAGCAGTGCTATAGAGAGAGATCTCTCTCTATAGCACTGAGTAACAGCAGTGCTATAGAGAGAGATCTCTCTCTATAGCACTGAGTAACAGCAGTGCTATAGAGAGAGAGATCTCTCTCTATAGCACTGAGTAACAGCAGTGCTATAGAGAGAGATCTCTCTCTATAGCACTGAGTAACAGCAGTGCTATAGAGAGAGATCTCTCTCTCTATAGCACTGCTGTTACTCAGTGCTATTCAGTAGCGAAGTGTGATGTCACTTCCGTGAAATGGCGTGAAATGTCGCCCTCTACGGGGTTCATGCTGGTATTGTCTTGCATTCAAATCGCCATAGGGGATTCTGCGAACGCCGCATACAAGGTCTGTGTTAAAAATATAAACACACCATGCTCTCGGATTGACCCAAATGGATATGAAGCATCGACTAAGGTGGAAATGTACAGATTTACCCAAAGAGTAACACAATAAACGCTAGAAACGAGTTACAACAGGCTATATCAGATATGAATGAATATCATAAACTATGCAGAACCCCCCCGCTGACAGAAACGCGCACATGGTGTGTTTATATTTTTAACACAGACCTTATATGCGGCGTTCGCAGAATCCCCTATGGCAATCTGAATACAAAACAATACCAGCATGAACCCCCCAGAGGGCGACATTACGCACAAATGACGACATGGCTTCGTTTATAACGCTGAGTAACAGCAGCGCTATAGAGAGAGATCTCTCTCTCTATAACGCTGAGTAACAGCAGCGCTATAGAGAGAGAGATCTCTCTCTATAGCACTGAGTAACAGCAGCGCTATAGAGAGAGATCTCTCTCTATAGCACTGAGTAACAGCAGTGCTATAGAGAGAGATCTCTCTCTATAGCACTGAGTAACAGCAGCGCTATAGAGAGAGATCTCTCTCTCTCTATAACGCTGAGTAACAGCAGCGCTATAGAGAGAGATCTCTCTCTATAGCACTGAGTAACAGCAGCGCTATAGAGAGAGATCTCTCTCTATAGCACTGAGTAACAGCAGCGCTATAGAGAGAGATCTCTCTCTCTATAGCACTGAGTAACAGCAGCGCTATAGAGAGAGATCTCTCTCTATAGCACTGAGTAACAGCAGTGCTATAGAGAGAGATCTCTCTCTATAGCACTGAGTAACAGCAGCGCTATAGAGAGAGATCTCTCTCTCTCTATAACGCTGAGTAACAGCAGCGCTATAGAGAGAGATCTCTCTCTATAGCACTGAGTAACAGCAGTGCTATAGAGAGAGATCTCTCTCTATAGCACTGAGTAACAGCAGTGCTATAGAGAGAGATCTCTCTCTCTCTATAACGCTGAGTAACAGCAGCGCTATAGAGAGAGATCTCTCTCTATAGCACTGAGTAACAGCAGTGCTATAGAGAGAGATCTCTCTCTATAGCACTGAGTAACAGCAGCGCTATAGAGAGAGATCTCTCTCTATAGCACTGAGTAACAGCAGTGCTATAGAGAGAGATCTCTCTCTATAGCACTGAGTAACAGCAGCGCTATAGAGAGAGATCTCTCTCTATAGCACTGAGTAACAGCAGTGCTATAGAGAGAGATCTCTCTCTATAGCACTGAGTAACAGCAGTGCTATAGAGAGAGATCTCTCTCTCTCTATAACGCTGAGTAACAGCAGCGCTATAGAGAGAGATCTCTCTCTATAGCACTGAGTAACAGCAGTGCTATAGAGAGAGATCTCTCTCTATAGCACTGAGTAACAGCAGTGCTATAGAGAGAGATCTCTCTCTATAGCACTGAGTAACAGCAGTGCTATAGAGAGAGAGATCTCTCTCTATAACGCTGAGTAACAGCAGCGCTATAGAGAGAGATCTCTCTCTCTATAACGCTGAGTAACAGCAGCGCTATAGAGAGAGATCTCTCTCTATAGCACTGAGTAACAGCAGTGCTATAGAGAGAGATCTCTCTCTATAGCACTGAGTAACAGCAGTGCTATAGAGAGAGATCTCTCTCTATAGCACTGAGTAACAGCAGCGTTATAGAGAGAGATCTCTCTCTCTCTATAACGCTGAGTAACAGCAGTGCTATAGAGAGAGATCTCTCTCTATAGCACTGCTGCTACTCAAAGATTGGCCATTTCAGATCATGAGAGACAAGCCAGTGGGCCAATTACATGAGTTATATTTACTTTGTGGGCTGGTCATTTTTTTTTAATGGCCGGCCTAGACCGGCTGGGAATGGATCGGCCTTTCAGGAGTTGTCCCGCTTTTCCCAATGGCCAGCACGTCCCTACAGAGGGCTTCCAACATAAAAAAGACAGTAAAAGGTCTTAATTGGGATGTTCCTTTCAGGCAGGGTGTTTAACTGTACTTGTACTGTACTTGTACTGTACTTGTACTGTACTACATTTATATTGTATTGACTATACTTGTCCATTGTTGTTTAATAAAATAATAAATCAATCAATCAAAACCGGGCCTTTTTTCTTTGGTCATTTTAATCCCACTTGCTGACCGCTGCCTGATGTGTGACCGGCAGAATGGTGTTAACAACTATTCTGTATCTCTAGACTCAGTTGAAAACATCAGAAGCATCTCAGAACGTGTTTATTTTCAGGGGTGTCGCGTTTGCTTAGGGAGGGCAGATTGTTGTCTTTAGCTTTTAGTTGTATTCCTCTTCAGGTGTCAGGACAGCCAGGGACTTGCAGAGAATGTTACAGAGGCAGGGGCTGACGTCTCTAAAAGGGTCTTTTGGAGCTTTGATACCACACTAAACTGAGCACAATGAAGTGAACACTGGAGATGTGGCATAACGGCACAGATTTCTACACAGAGAGGCCGTTTGCATTTCTTTCACCGTAGTGAAAACTGCAGCATGCATTCATGGTCAGGAGAGAGGGGGCACTTTTTTATAGACGGATAAAAGGGCAGGGGCTCAAGCCCCCTTTGATGTCTATGTGTGCACAAGCCTGCAGGGCAGTGTTCATGTTGGAAGTAAAAACTAAACTAAACAAAGACAAGTCATGGAGACAGTAGATAGTCGGGGGATATCTTTAGAAATGGTGTCAAATCCTGGAATAAATTCCTTACCAAAACATGTCTTCACCAATGTGTTTGTAAAGGTGTCTAGTAACACATCTCACACCAATGTGTTTGTAAAGGTGTCTAGTAACACATCTCACATCAATGTGTTTGTAAAGGTGTCTAGTAACACATCTCACACCAATGTGTTTGTAAAGGTGTCTAGTAACACATCTCACACCAATGTGTTTGTAAAGGTGTCTAGTAACACATCTCACACCAATGTGTTTGTAAAGGTGTCTAGTAACACATCTCACACCAATGTGTTTGTAAAGGTGTCTAGTAACACATCTCACACCAATGTGTTTGTAAAGGTGTCTAGTAACACATCTCACACCAATGTGTTTGTAAAGGTGTCTAGTAACACATCTCACACCAATGTGTTTGTAAAGGTGTCTAGTAACACATCTCACACCAATGTGTTTGTAAAGGTGTCTAGTAACACATCTCACACCAATGTGTTTGTAAAGGTGTCTAGTAACACATCTCACACCAATGTGTTTGTAAAGGTGTCTAGTAACACATCTCACACCAATGTGTTTGTAAAGGTGTCTAGTAACACATCTCACACCAATGTGTTTGTAAAGGTGTCTAGTAACACATCTCACACCAATGTGTTTGTAAAGGTGTCTAGTAACACATCTCACACCAATGTGTTTGTAAAGGTGTCTAGTAACACATCTCACATCAATGTGTTTGTAAAGGTGTCTAGTAACACATCTCACACCAATGTGTTTGTAAAGGTGTCTAGTAACACATCTCACACCAATGTGTTTGTAAAGGTGTCTAGTAACACATCTCACACCAATGTGTTTGTAAAGGTGTCTAGTAACACATCTCACACCAATGTGTTTGTAAAGGTGTCTAGTAACATATCTCACACCAATGTGTTTGTAAAGGTGTCTAGTAACACATCTCACATCAATGTGTTTGTAAAGGTGTCTAGTAACACATCTCACATCAATGTGTTTGTAAAGGTGTCTAGTAACACATCTCACATCAATGTGTTTGTAAAGGTGTCTAGTAACACATCTCACATCAATGTGTTTGTAAAGGTGTATAGTAACACATCTCACACCAATGTGTTTGTAAAGGTGTCTAGTAACACATCTCACACCAATGTGTTTGTAAAGGTGTCTAGTAACACATCTCACACCAATGTGTTTGTAAAGGTGTCTAGTAACACATCTCACACCAATGTGTTTGTAAAGGTGTCTAGTAACACATCTCACACCAATGTGTTTGTAAAGGTGTCTAGTAACACATCTCACATCAATGTGTTTGTAAAGGTGTCTAGTAACACATCTCACATCAATGTGTTTGTAAAGGTGTCTAGTAACACATCTCACATCAATGTGTTTGTAAAGGTGTCTAGTAACATATCTCACATCAATGTGTTTGTAAAGGTGTCTAGTAACACATCTCACACCAATGTGTTTGTAAAGGTGTCTAGTAACACATCTCACAAAGACTACAGTTTCCCTAGGAGAATCCGTTACAGCTGCTGAAAGTTGGGGTCCCATTAAATTAACTATACAGGACAAAACACACCAAAATAAATATGCTTTAAGTAGCATGTGAGGGGTCAAAATAGGGGTTTTTAATTATTCTGAATCCATTGCAAGCATTTGTTTTGCACCAAAAACATTCCTTGGGCTAGAAATGGACACCCATACCACTGTGAAAAGTGATGACTCATCATTAAACCATCATTTTATGGGCTGTTTTTAGCCCAATGAATGTTTTTTGTGCAAAACAAATGCTTACAATGGATTCAGAATAATTAAAAACACCTAGTTTGACCCCTCACATCCCACTTAAAGCATATTTTTTGGGAGTGATTTTTTCCTCTATAGTATAGTGTATAGTGAGTGAATGAGACCCAGAATTAGCCTAGCTGTCAAAGATTCTCCTAGGGAAACTGGATTTTTAGTCTTTGTGAGATGTGTTACTAGACACCTTTACAAACACATAGGTGAAGAAATGTTTTGGTAAGGAATTTATTCCAGGACTTTTTTAAGTCTTCATAGGGGGAGGGGGTTTAACCCATTTATTATTACACGTTATTTTGTGCTTTAACTATTGAAAAATAGCAGATAATACAAGCTCACAGCATGGCACCGTGTGTTGCGCTGCGAGCTTGTAGATCTGCTATTTTTGTCTTTGAATATTTCAAATCCTTCTAAGGTCTCAAAATATTTAGTTCCAGGGACCTTTAACTGCCCGCTTTTTGTTTTGGACTTATGATGTTTCTGTCTTTCAGTATATTCTCTATGTATCTGATATTACTGCCCTGTTGGTTTTGGTTTTTGGTTACTGTTTTTGCCTTTTTGATCTGTATCTTATTTTGTAGTAATGTTCTGTGTCTTCCTGTCTGCCCCTGTAGTTATGTACCTGTCTTGTCTCACCTTCCTCTGATTAGCTGTGTCTCCTCCTCCCCAGCCTATCCCACCTTCCTCTGATTAGCTGTGTCTCCTCCTCCCCAGCCTATCCCACCTTCCTCTGATTAGCTGTGTCTCCTCCTCCCCAGCCTATCCCACCTTCCTCTGATTAGCTGTGTCTCCTCCTCCCCAGCCTATCCCAGTGTTGATTGGCAGTCGTGTTCACCTGTGTCTAGTTAGTCCTTGTCTATTTATATGTTTATTTATATGTTTATGTGTTCACCTGTGTCTAGTTAGTCCTTGTCTATTTATATGTTTATTTATATGTTTATGTGTTCACCTGTGTCTAGTTAGTCCTTGTCTATTTATATGTTTATTTATATGTTTATGTGTTCACCTGTGTCTAGTTAGTCCTTGTCTATTTATATGTTTATTTATATGTTTATGTGTTCACCTGTGTCTAGTTAGTCCTTGTCTATTTATATGTTTATTTATATGTTTATGTGTTCACCTGTGTCTAGTTAGTCCTTGTCTATTTATATGTTTATTTATATGTTTATGTGTTCACCTGTGTCTAGTTAGTCCTTGTCTATTTATATGTTTATTTATATGTTTATGTGTTCACCTGTGTCTAGTTAGTCCTTGTCTATTTATATGTTTATTTATATGTTTATGTGTTCACCTGTGTCTAGTTAGTCCTTGTCTATTTATATGCCCCTGTTTTTTCACTTCACTGTTGGTTCGTTGTACATCGTCACGCAAGCTGTGTTTGTTCTCAACGCTTTGTTACCTTGCTTTTTATTTCCCCCTTAGTTTTCCCAGTTTAGTTTTTCCCTTTGTCTTCTTTGTTTGCTGACTGCCTACTGTTTTTGACCTTTGCCTGTACCTGGACTTTGATTGCTGCCTACTCCTCTTGGTTTGGTGAAAATAAAGATCTGAATTGAACTGCGCTGCCTCTGCCTCTCATCTTGCACTTGGGTCCTGCACTGCCTTGACTGGAACCGTGACAATAACATAATGAAGGCCCCTCCAGCTTGGGCCCTGGTGACTCTGTCCCACTTTCCTCCCCATTGTGACGCCCCTGCAACGTGCGTGTGGCTGGGAGGGGGGGATGGGCAGTGATGGAAAAAGTACTCAAATTCTTTACTTGAGTAAAAAAGTATCAATACTGCAATGTAGAAATACTCAGTTTTAGGGTGCCCTCTATGAGAGTGGAATCCTTGTTCCTCCAATGCATTTCAATGAGAAGGGAGCGTTTTTTGCAGAAATCCTCTGCTGGCATGAAACCGCTTCACTCTCATTGAAATGCATTGGCGGAACGCAGATTCCACTCTCATAGGTATTTTGGTGTGAGGGCACCCTTACAAGTAAAAGTCCGGAATTCAGAATGTACTTGAGTAAAAGTATGAAAGTATCGGCCTCAAAATGTACTTAAAGTAACAAAGGTAAAAGTACAAAATGTTTGAAAATAGCCGATCTACCCTAGGTGGGGTCGGCGATAGGGCCTTTCTGTGTGGAGTTTGCATGTTCTCCCCGTATCTCCTAGGGTTGATACCCTCACAAAAACATGCAGTAATCCTGGTCTCTATACTGCCTCCCCCTGGCCAGCCGGGGCGCCTGATGGAGGGGAAAGGAACTGGTTGGAATAACGTGTTCCTTCCACGCGCTACGTCCATCCCGGGGAAATCCCCCCTGTCAGGTGAAAAGAAACAACTTGGACTTTTCATGCAAGGAAGCATGAGGTCAGTCCGTTGTCTCCCCAGGCGCGGCAGAGGGAGAGCAGAGCCCAGGATTACATAGGCAATTAGCACTGGGTGAAAATGGGTTGCAAATCGTGGGATAAAAATTATATATAAAAAAAAGAAAAGCCGATCTACAAGCTCACAGTTATGAGCTTGTAGATCGGCTATTTTCAAATAGCTAAGGTATAAAATATGGCTAAAGTGTTTTCCTATGTATGTTATAATGTATATCTGCAAAGTAACTAGTAACTAACGTTTTCAAATAAATGTAGTGGAGTAAAAGTACAATATTTGGATGCCAGATGTAGTGGAGTAGAAGTAAAAGTATAGAGACTGGAAATTCTCAAGTAAAGTACAAATAACTCAAAATTGTACTTAAGTACAGTACTTAAAGGGGCACTCCACCACTTTTCAACCTATGTTCATATACTGTATTTGGTCCTCACTCAAAAATAGCTTTTTCATTTTTATTTATTTTTTTCTCAGAGGAGAATTTTAATTTTTATTAATTTTTTGGGCTGTGGGCGGGTCAGAAACCCATCGTCTTGTGACATCATCGATTGCCAATCCAGCTTATTGCTGCAGGCTTTCTATCCCTGAAAAGTTGCAATTTTTTATCTTGGAAGCCATTGTTCTCGCGATAATAAAAATCTAAATATTTTTTCCAAAATATTGATTATTATTATTATTATTTTATTTTTTTTTGGGGGGGGGGGGGGGGGGTGATGATGTCACTAGACGATGGATTCTGAACTTCCCACAGCTCTCCTAGGAGACTTGGACTGAGTTACAAAATACAAAACACTGATGCTGACCTTCAAAGCAGCCAAAGGTATGGCTCCTCCATACATCCAAAACCTGATCAACCCCTACACCCCCACCCGTTCAATCAGATCAGAGAACCCTCGCTAAAAACCCCAGGACATTTGGTGTACATGAAACAAAATATAATATCCTACAAAAAGTCACATGC
>NW_027664973.1:0-19144 GCF_963921795.1 Nannobrachium achirus
GTATGCAAATGAGCCATTTGAAGGGGGGAATTAGCTCTGCCAGAGACGGCTGAGAGAGAGAGAGAGAGAGAGAGAGAGAGAGAGAGAGAGAGAGAGAGAGAGAGAGAGAGAGAGAAGCTGTTAGGTGGAACGGATAAGAGAGGAGAAGAAACAGGAGCAGCAGGAAGGAAGGAGAGGATGGAGGGATGGAGAGAGAGAGCAAGGAGGAAGATTGGAAAGAGATTAAGAAAGGAAGAAACAAGGAAGAGGATATTGAGGATGGAAGGGAGGGAGAGAGAGAGAGAGAGAGAGAGAGAGAGAGGAGAGAGAGGAGAGAGAGAGAGAGAGAGAAGGGCATGCTGATGGACTGAGATCATCTTGTTTGTTTTATTTATCTTTAATTATCTGGCGGGCAAAGTGGACAAGCGTGTGTGTGTGTGTGTGTGTGGTGTGTGTGTGTGTGTGTGTGTGTGTGTGTGCGAGCGTTGCATGTGGAGAGCGAGAGAGAGCATGGACAGCCTCTCTCGCTCCATCATGGTGTTGAATCAATGCAATGCCTGAAGTGTCAGGCCTGTTGCTGTGGGGGTCTATGAGACACTGGAGGAGGTGTGGGGGTCTTAAAGAGGTGGAGACATAATTTTGTAGTTTTTCAGTGTCTATAGAGGTGTGGTTATAATGTGCAAATGTGCCTTCCCTGTGTATGTTTGGTTTCTTCCTGAAAGCTGAAAGCCCTCTGAGTCAAAAGGCCCGATCGAAAAACACTGAGTTAATGTCATCATAAATTCAGCCCCTCCCCTTTTACCATACACCCAACACTGTGGGTGTGGCTAACTTCAAGGCATTTAGCAAACACTCTCAGCGATTTACAATAAGCAAGGAGCAGTACAAGGTACATCAATACATCAAATGCATAGAACTAGAAATCTAAGAAGAATGTAGGCAGACAAAGTGCCTATTCAGTAAAAACAATAAAAATCTAAATTACATGTATGGTCAATGAGATGTAGTGGAGTATAAGTATAAAAAAAATGAAATACTCAAGTAAGC
Organism: Nannobrachium achirus; assembly: GCF_963921795.1. Classification (NCBI taxonomy): domain Eukaryota; kingdom Metazoa; phylum Chordata; class Actinopteri; order Myctophiformes; family Myctophidae; genus Nannobrachium; species Nannobrachium achirus. Next base: position 1,027 of record NW_027664973.1, read on the forward strand.
AAGTAAGTAATAAGACAGTGGTGGAGGAATTGGGGGGAGGGTCTAAGACCATGGGCACACAGGCTCCTGAGGGGGGAGGGAGGGGGGGGGGGGGTCTTGGAGTAACGACGCTGAGCAGACAAGGGGCAAGTAATTATAACACACTCTGATCTCTTTCACTCTATCACCTGAAAGCCTGGCATGCTACTGTATATAAATACAGCATGAGAGGATAGCTAACACATGCACTGTGCATGTGTGTGTGTTAGGGATGGGACGATAAGCGATGTTATCGTTTATCGCGATAAAAAAACACTTGCGATAATTGTATTGTGGAAATGTAATATATCATGATATTGTCCTCCGTCATGCACTGGGATCAATTCACCTTTCATTTGCCGAGCTGCATACCCGGTACCACATAAACCCTCTATAATTGGTAAAAGGTACTTATAATATACGTACTTCTCGATAGTCTTTTTTCACTCTCTATCAAATATCTTTGCCAAAAAATAGCAGATCTACAAGCTCACAACGCGTCGCGACGCGTTGTGAGCTTGTAGATCTGCTAGTTTTTGGCAAATGTTCCCGCCCCAGGATAATGGATTTTGATTATCGCGATAATATCGTAAATCGCGATTTCTTTTGTCACAATAGGTGAGTCAATATGAGGTTTAACCCCCAAAAAAATTGATACAAAAGGTTTTTCAATGGATTCTGGTAGTATTGGGTGTGCTAAATAACATACTCAAAATCTACCAAAATCTACCTCCCCGAAAGCGCCATTTTCAAGATGGCGTCCGAGTTGACTATGGGGAGCTTAAAATGGCTATATCTCTAATAGAAAAGATTTTGCTAATATTTTTTCAACTGATTCTGGTACCTCTGGACATTCTTTAGAACATACTAAAAATTGAGGAAAATATTCCTTTCAGAAAGGCTTCATTTTCAAGATGGCGCGTGACTGGCGTCCACGATGGCTGCAGGAGCTTTAAATGCCTATAAAATGGGATTTAATATGTAATAAATCATAACAATTATGCACTTGGTGACACGTTTTTGACTTTTGGCATGTTGTTGGGTACGGACATAAGGTTTTCAAAAGCCATCTGCAACAATTTGGGCTAGCCCCCTAGTGGTCTGTTTGAAATTAATCTATTATTAAATAGGTCTATACATGGTTGAAACCCCAAATAATTTAAGGAAGAGATTTTTCAATTGATTCTGTTACTATTATGTATGCTAAATAACATCCTAAAAGCTTAGGAGAAACAAACCACTGAAAAGGCATAATCTTCACGATGGTGTCCATGGGAGCTTAAAATGCATATAAATTGGGAGGGAATATGTGCCATCTTGAAAAGTATGCATTTCCAGTAGTTTTTTTCCCCCTAAGCTTTTAGTATGTGATTAGCTTACCCACTAGTAAGAGAATCCATTGAAAATTCTCTTCCATCAATTATTTGGGGTTTCAACCATATACTGACCTATTTAATATTGGATTCATTGCAAACAGACCACTAGGGGGTGAGCCCAACTTGTTTGCTATCTTTTTTGAAGGCCTTATGCCCATACCTAACACCATGCCAACAATCTAAAACTAGTCACCAAGTGCATAATTGTTATGATTTTTTACATATAAATCCCAGGTTATAAGCATTATAAGCTACCAGCAACCCTCATGGACACGCCATCTTGAAAATGAAGCCTTTCTGGAAGGTGTATTTTCGTAAATCTTTAGTATGTTTCTCAAGCATGTCCAGAGGTACCAGAATCAGTTGAAAAAGCATTTGAAACATTTTTTACATTCGAGATATAGCCATTTTAAGCTCCCCGCAACCATCTGGGACGCCATCTTGAAAATGGCGGCTTTCGGGGAGGTAGATTTTGAGTATGTTATGCCCAATGCCCAATGCTACCAGAATCCATTGAAAAACCTTTTGTATCAATTCTTTTGGGGTTAGGCCATATTTTCTCTTAGAATGACTCGCCTACAATATCGTTCCATCCCTAGACTGTGCGTGCGTATGTGTGTGCATGTGTGTGTGCGTGCGTGCGTGTGTATACTATATATATATATGTAAATGAATGTATATGTTTGACAAAAAGAGAGAGTGTGTGCATTCATGTGTGCGTTCCTGCGTCTGTCTGTGTGTGTGTGTGTGTGTGTGTGTGTGTGTGTGTGTGTGTGTGTGTGTGTGTGTGTGTGTGTGTGTGTGTGTGTGTGTGTGTGTGCGTGCGTGCGTGTGCGTGTGTGTGTGTGTATTTTTGGAGAAAGGCACGTCTCGTGCACAGCCGGGGTTAGTGATTCACCGACACGCTCTCCACCTTTCCACAATTATGTTGAATAATTAAAACGTTTCATTAACTTCATGACTTCCTGCACACCGGCCACGTTTCAGCCTCTGAAACATGGCGGTGACAGCGAGGGGCCAGGGCCGCTACGCCTCTCTCATTTGGCCGTTGGACAGAGACACCTTGCGTCTTTTGCACAAGCGGGGGATAAAAACTGAGGGTCTTTAGCAGTCATCCACCTTGCTTAACCACTTAAAGGGATATTCCACTTTCAAAAAAACTTTTGGTCATTTTATCGTCTAATCAGGCTTTTATGAACACCCTGAACAGATTTAAGTTGCTTTCATTCAATATTTAGATATTTGATGTAAATGTGGGGCCTCTCCCCACACATTCACCCATTGTAACTTCAAACTCCATTTAAACCATGATAGATTCATTAAAAACAACCATTATTTTTTCCGGCCGCAGGCCGTGTTTTTTCGATAACCTTTTAAAATTATTTTTAATAATTAAGTTTTGTATTAAATATTTTTCATTTTCCCAAAGAATTATTAAAAATAAATGAAAAACGTTATCGAAAAAACACGGCCTGCTCACGTATTAGGAGGGTAGTATGAGGTCACCAGAAAAAATAATGGGTGTTTTAATGAATCTATTCATAGTTAAAATGGAGTTTGAAGTTACAATAGGTGTGTATGTGGAGCGGCTCTGGGATCAAGCCTCCTGATGACATTTACATCAAATATCTAAATATTGAATGAAGCAATTAAAACTGTTCAGGGTGTTCATAAAAGCCCGATTAGACGATAAAATGACCAAAAGTCTTTTGAAAGTGAAATATCCCTTTAAACCCTCGTTGATAGCGGTCCCCCTTGGCTCTATATTGGTTCCCTCTGCACCACATCTCGTCATTGAGAATAGCCTATCTACAAGCTCACAATGCATCACGCCGCAATGCGCTGTGAGCTTGTAGATTGGCTATGTTCGGCCCAGAATAGGGACACTGTGGTTGAGAACAGTGGTGGAAAAAGTATTGGCATCAAAATATACTTAAAGTACCAAAAATAAAAATACCCATTATGCAGAATATCCTGTTTCACAAGGTATAATGTATCAAATGTATTAAAATCTTTTGAAAATAGCAGATATAGAAGCTCACAACGCATCTCATTTGCAAACAGTGGTTAATGTATGTTTTGTAATAATAATTTAACCAAGTAACTAGTAACTACATTTTTCAAATAATTGTAGTGGAGTAAAAGTATAATATTTGCCTCTGAGATGTAGTGGAGTAAAAGTGAAAGTATAGACAACTGGAAATACTCAAGTAAAGTAAAAGTACCTCGAAACTGTACTCAAATACAGTACTTGAGGTAAATTGTAATTGGTTACTTTCCACCAATAGTTAAGTGTTTTCAAACGCGTTGGCCTGAAAGCGGCAAAGCGCACAGTCAAATCTGCTTCATTGGTGAAACGGCAAAAAACCTTCAGTTTGATACCTTGAAATTCTTCCATTAAGGCATGGCAGCATATGAGAATGTTTCTTTTCATGAGCTGATGCTGCGTCCCACTTTAGGGCGTCTTCTTGAAAGTTCACAGACTGAGCTCTATTCCGTTACAGCAAAAACCCACTGAACTCGTTTGTAAATCGTGCAAACCCAATGAACTCGTTTGTAAATCACGCCGACTATTCAATTAAATAAACTCTTATCTTGTGTTATGGAGTGGAGTCAAGTGTTCGCGCAGCGCTCGTGTTTGCCAACAGCGTGCTGCAGTGAACGCACAACGGCGCCTAAACCTTTTGCGTGTCAAAACGGTCATTGTTTCAAATCAAGGGGGAATTCTTCCCCGTGCATTACCACCATAATTAGCAAAAGCCTGCGCTGGCCTAGTTACATAAGACAGCTGTTTTTGTCTTTTGAAATTGGATTACCGCAGGAAGACGCAATTTTTTTATTTCCATAAATTGGGAGACACATTTTCAGCTAGGCGCCTCTCGTCCCTTACAGTCGCCCGGCATAAAGCGGCACCTCCTGCTTTGAGCTCACACGTGCTTCTCAATGCACGACAATAAACGTGATTAGCATAGAAGACTAAAATGGAGGAGGTTCAATAAAAGGAAAAGCCATTTCGTTTTCATAAAGGAGATTCAACCATGTCATTGGGAGCTGGGAGTGGGAAAGGTTGCCTTTACCTTCGATGTCTTGCATATTTGCCGCTGGTGTGGCCGCTCCCGTCACAGCCCGACGTTGGGCAGCTGCAATGACACAGGGATAACACATAAAAACACACCCAAAACACCCCTAACAGACTCCCCATAACAACCCCAAAAAACCCTCAACGGACTGCCAATAGCAACCGCTTTTACGGAATTAAGAGAATCAAGAATCCAAGCGTTGTGTGCTTGTAGATCGGCTGTTTTCACTAGTTTAGATAAAATGATAAACGGTTTTGGACATACAAGGTTTCCACCCGACAACGATGACATGTATCTGTGCCATTTGCCCGTTTCTCTCCTCTATAATGCCCGATTTATACAGCTCCACACCACAATGCAATGCTAGACGTTGTGCATTTGTAGATCGTCTATTTCGAAACCTCATATGTCCCACATTTTTGGCCTATTTTTCAGCATTCAAATTCCCAAACATCAAAAGTAGCAGATCTACAAGCTCAAAACACGTCGCTTCGTGCCACGTTTCGAGGCGCTTTTCGAGCTTGCCGATCTGCTACTTTTGATGCCTTTTTTGACACTGTACGATCAAGTTTTTTTTTATTTACGAAACGTTAGAATATGGAGATAAGCCTAACAGCAACGATATGATCTCCTGCATTATATATCGTCGTTGTCGGGTGGAAACCTCGTATCTCCAAGTTTCAAATTTGTACGTTCTTTCGCAAAGTAAAGCCTGGCTTCATCATACAAGGCCATCAGTGCGAGGCATTGTGTGCTTGTAGATCGGCTGTTTTCACAATTTTAAATGATAAATGCAAAACGGACGGTTTTGGACATACAAGGTTTTAATCGGACAACGACGATATACGTGCAGGAGGAGTACCATGTCCATGATGGACTCGTTGCATACAGTACCACAAACACATAGCTACTACTGTACGATGCACACACACGCGCGCAGCCGCACGCACCACACAAACTTGCACGGATCAGGCTATCTGTCCCGGCCCAGGCTGTGCGTGGCCACGCAAAGTCAAGCGTGCAACGTTCCTGGAAGACTATCAGCTCTCGCGGGGGAGCCGAGGCCATCGAACGCCATTATCGACATTATAGACGCCTCGGCCTGGAGATAGGCTCCACATCGATCCGCTGATTAATTACTATCTGCAGGCAGCACTAGAGAGGGAGGGAGGGTGGGAGAGAGGGAGGGAGGGAGGGAGGGAGAGAGGGAGGGAGGGAGGAGAAGAATGATGGCCTGGGGTGGGAGTTAAAGTGAGAGAGGAGACTAAAGTGGAGGGGAGAGAGAGAGAGATGAGAGAGAGAGAGAGAGAGAGAAGAGAGAGAGAGAGAGAGAGAAGAGAGAGAGAGAGGGGTGGAAAACAAGGAAAAATACCGAGGGAAGGAGTGGAGAAAGTCCATGGAGAGGAGAGGAGAGGAGAGGAGAGGAGAGGAGAGGAGAGGAGAGGAGAGGAGAGGAGACATCATGCTATCTTGTGAACATCAGCTGAGGGCAACACAGTAATCTTCCAGGTGGGATATTATTTATTGATATATAGGTGGGCAGGAGACCCTTATCGTAGCCGCCACCACCCTCTGACCACACAGCCAAGGACACAAGGAGGCACGCACGCACAGCGCACACACAGCGCACACACAACACACACACACACAGCACACAGCGCACAGCACACAGCACACAAAAGGGGGGGAAACTACATCAAAGGCAAGTAGAGGGCACTTTAGAAAATACTCTCACATGTACAGACTTTATGTATTTATGATATACGATCCGTGAGATCAGAGGAGTCGCTCTTTCCCAAAGAAAAACAACGACACAAATGTAAAGAGAGCCAGACCTTCCATATATACACACAGTAAAATCCTCTGCGCTAAACTAACTCAGAGGCGCGCTACAAACAGTTGCGAGAGCTATCGTGTCCGTATCGTCTGAGAATGAGGGAAGGAGGCGAGGTCCAATTCATTGTCAATGAAGGTCTCTTGCAAATCTCTTGGCCAAAAGACAGCCTTCGGTTGAGCAAGAGACACGGCAACAACATGAAACCACATGACTTAGAAAATGTATTGGACTCCCACCACCGCCCCTCATTCTCAAACGATGCGGAGAAGATGTCTCGCGCGTATGTCTGATTGCGGCCTGAGAGCTCACAAGTGTAACCGTTACATCTGTGAGCTCTCAGAGTTAAAGTTGATACATTAACGCTGGTGATTTTACTGCGTAGCCATTTAGATTGACGCAACTTCACGCTGCTACACTTATTTAATGAATTTAGGCGTAACGATTATTATTTTTTAACAGCTAATTCACCATCATCGTCATCATTGTTATATATATATATATATTTTTTTACTGACACCTATTAAGTGTCTCGGCCCAACTGGTCGTAACATGGTGTGGACGCCTGCTATAGCTAGCGGCCATACGGCGGACGCGTTATTATGATTCACACCACAGCTCCAGGAAAACCCCGCCCACGGTAGCTTTTGATTGGCTGAACCGGAGCTAGGGAGCGATTCTTTTGCACCGTGCGGAGGTGCCGGGTGGGAGGACCACCTAAACCTAACCTTACCCCTAACCTCAGTAAAACTATGCCTAACCCTAACCCTAACCTTAACCTCAGTAAAACTATGCCTAAACCTAACCCTAATCCTAACCCTAACCCTAACCTCAGTAAAACTATGCCTAAACCTAACCCTACCTGCCGACGCTGGTGAAACGAAACGAGCGGCTCCGCCTGGAGCTGTGGTGTGAATCATAATAACGCACGGCGGACACTGCACACCTACAGGCTAACGCTAATAGATTGTATAGCTGCATGCTTTAGGCTACATCTCCCTATCCCGTCGATAGACTGGAATGTCACACAGCCACTAACACATGTTAAGTCAATGAGCCCCACGCAGCTGTTAAAATGGCATAAAGTCAATTCTGGATCATGATTTTTTTTGGCAGGCCAGCGCAGAGCGGACCCTGGACAGACGTACTGTTATGTCCACACGTACATGAAGTGATCATTTTATGGACATCCGTCGGCTTAGTATTGTTTACCGATTATGAATTGGGTCTAAAAGGAGCACGTCGCCCATTTTCTCGTCTTCACGTCGTTGCTGTCAGGCAGAAACCTTTTATCTCCATATCGCCAATGTCGGGCAGAACCTCGTATCTCCAAGTTTCAAACGTGAAAGTTTTTTTTTTTTTTGTAAAGTAAAGCCCTGGTTCACCATACAAGACTGTCAAGCAAGACTAGTGAAAATAGCTGATCTACAAGCACACAACGCCTCGCAGTGCGAGGCGTGTAGATCGGCTATTTTCACAGTTTTGAATGATAAATACAAAACACCTTCATCAGCTATTTTCACCCTTTTGAATCGTTTTTTGAATGATAAATCCAAAATGAACGGTTTTGGACATACAAGGTTTCCAGCCGACAGCGACGATATGTTTCTTTGTAAATTAATGCGCAACTACTTGATCATACACAAAAGTAACAAAGGTAGCAGATTCACAAGCTCAAAACGTGGCGAAAAGTGACGAGTTTTGAGCTTGTAGATCTGCCATTTTTTATTGTTATCCGTGCTTCTGTATCACGTGTTAATTTTCCAGAAAGAGAAAAAGCTACTAGTTTCTATTAGCTTGGAATCCTCACCAAATGATGTCACTGGTTGGCACCAATTTTCGGCATCTATGACATTAGTGACAGATTTAACTAAATTCTACTCAATAATTATTCAAACAAAATTTTGTAAAATGCAATTAATGATTCATTAAAATGGTATGAAATCTGCTTCAACCTTATGAGTAAAACTTACATTATTTCTGCATTGGAACAAAGGTTCTTTATTTTATTTTTTTTGCCATTTCCTGAAAGGTAACTGATTTCGACATTATAGAAGGCTTTCTACATCAGCAACGATTTATTTGTGGTTGGACAATAAAGCGGTATTCTATTCTATTCTCCCTTCCTTCACTTGAAACGAGCCAAATTACTGAGAGGGCGACGACGCGCTGAAAATGACACTAAAGGGATCGAGAGAAGTCGAGAGAAGAGATGCCCGTTGTATGGGGAGCGGAATTGATAATTGGCTATCGTGTTAAATATCGTCAAGTACACCAGACAAAAACAGAATTATTTAGCTCGTCTCCTCGGAACCCTCAAAAAGATGAGAAAACCCTCTTATTGAATATTTCATAAAGGGAAATTGTATTACAGTAACTGGAGACACACAGAGAGAGAGGGGGGGCAGGCGAGAGCGAGGGAAAGAAATGCATTCCGTGATAATTACCGTACCAGCGTATTGTTATTATTTTTTGTGACACTGAACTGAAGCCGTTTACGGAGACAGAGAGAGAGAGAGAGAGAGAGAGAGAGAGAGAGAGAGAGAGAGAGAGAGAGAGAGAGAGAGAGAGAGAGAGAGAGAGAGAGAGAGGCAGGTGAATAGCGGAAGAGAGACAAAGAGCTGGGCTGCTTAACCACTTAAATCCCAGCATCCTTTTGGGGGCAAAAAGGATTTTCTGAAAATAGCAGATCGACAAGCTCAGCGATCAGCTATTTTTAACCCATTTAGGCCTAGAATTATTTAATGCTTTAACTATAGGGAAAAAATAGCAGATATACAAGCTTAGGGCGCGGCACCCGGTACCGCGCTGCGAGCTTGTAGATCTGCTATTTTTGAAAGGTCGTGAACCTTTGCGAAAATCGTTGAATATATGCATTTTTGTAACTCAAATTTTGCTTCTGGGGTGTCCTTGGAACTAAATACACATCATTTTTGGGGGTCCTTCACTTGAAAAGGTTTGAGCCCACTGACATAGAAACATAGGTTTTTCAAAAAAAGACAATGCTGATAGCCCATACATCCAAAGAGAATTGTTAAACGACGTTGGCCACTCACTTTGCCACACGATTTACCACTCGATTTGCCATTCACTTTATGCATGCGCATACCCTCTAAAACATAAAACAGAAATACACTAGTACAAGTTTAAGTGGTTACCGGTATGCCCGATTTATACTGTCGTTGCACGCCGGCGACGTTGCATGCCGTAAGTACTGTAGCAGACATACAAGCTCACAACGCGCCACGTTCGTGACGCGTCGTGAGCTCGCAGATCTGCTATTCCCTGAAGCACAACACAGACATGCAACCAAGTACAACTGAGGCTTCAGTGTCCATGAAAGAGTGTGACAATCTAACAGAGGAGAACTGGAGAGAGAGAGAGAGAGAGAGAGAGAGAGAGAGAGAGAGAGAGAGAGAGAGAGAGATTGTGACAAAGGAATTGGTATGGGTTTTGATATTTTTTTTTACTGTCAACCTTGGGCACAATAGGGAGGCAGCGTGTTAGGGAGTCCATTCTCTGGAGAGATTCCATTTGACTGCGGCCAATTGTTGATTCTATGCGTGTGTGTGTGTGTGTGTGTGTGTGTGTGTGTGTGTGTGTGTGTGTGTGTGTGTGTGTGTGTGTGTGTGTGTGTGTGTGTGTGTATGTGTGTGTGTGTGTGTGTGTGTGCGCGTGCGCGTGTGTTAATATACAATATGTGTGTTTGTGTCTATGTGATCTCACTGACCTGAAGAGTTCTGTTAACGCCGGGTCCACAGGCACTGTGGGTGACAGAGAGAGAGAGAGAGAGAGAGAGAGAGAGAGAGAGAGAGAGAGAGAGAGAGAGAGATAGGAAGTATACCATTAGAGATGTGTTCCTGCTATGAGCTCACATCATGTGATGTTGGTGTGACACATCTTTGTGCGGCTGTCGAGAACAACGTCATCATACTGAACACTGTTTGTGTTGACATGCAAATATGTGCATGCTGAGAGAGAGAGAGATGAGAGAGAGAGAGAGAGAAAGAGAGCATGAGAAAGAGAGAGCAAGGGCAAGAGTGAGAGTGAGATAGAGCAAGGGAGAGATAGAGAAAGAGAGAGAGAGTGGTCAAGAGTAGAGTGAAAAAAGTCAATTGAACTGTGACGGTCTGGGATTTGTGCAGCGGAGTGTGTGTGCGCACACGCGCGCGCAGTGCGTGGGTGCTCATATGCGTGCGTGTCCATGTGCATGCGCGTGTCGAGGGAGGGAAGGTCACCCTGAACAGCGGCAACTGTGATTAGAGGCGTGCACGAGTGTGTGTCACGAGTGTGTGTGTGTGTGTGTGTGTGTGTGTGTGTGTGTGTGTGTGTGTGTGTGTGTGTGTGTGTGTGAGCAGATACCTTTTGAGCGTGTGCGATGGCGCTTCTCGTCCGCATCCACCTCCATCTGCAGAGGAGAGACAGACACTGTTAAAACCACCTGAACCCCGGAAACCAGATTGTGGGGAAAGCTTTTGTAAAAATAGCAGATCGACAAGCTCACAACGCGGAAAATAGCAGATCGACAAGCTCACAACGCAGAAAATAGCAGATCAAGAAGCTCACAACGCAGAAAATAGATCGACAAGCTCACAACGCAGAAAATAGCAGATCGACAAGCTCACAACGCAGAAAATAGCAGATCGACAAGCTCATAACGCAGAAAATAGTAGATCGACAAGCTCATAACGCAGAAAATAGTAGATCGTCAAGCTCACAACGCAGAAAATAAATCGACAAACTCACAACGCAGAAAATAGCAGATTGACAAGCTCACAACGCAGAAAATAGATCGACAAGCTCACAACGCAGAAAAGAGCAGATCGACAAGTTCATAACGCGGAAAATAGCAGATCGACAAGCTCACAAGGCAGAAAATAGCAGATCGACAAGCTCACAACACAGAAAATAGGAGATCGACAAGCTCACAAAAACGCAGAAAATAGGTCGACAAGCTTCACATTCTCGATCACCTATTTCCAGCGAGAGCTTCCCCCACAAACAGAGAATACACTAGTATAGAGCCCTGAGGGTCTCCGTTCAATCACACAGGGTTTTAGTGGTGAAGAACAGGACTGCACACACGAACGCACGCATGCACACAGTCTGATTTGTATAGGAAGATCTTTCCTTACACGAATACACAAATCCAATCTCCATGTTCTTCAAAAAGGACTGCTTGTACCCAAATCATTGGCATGATTTATTCACTGTGTTAACACACCACCTGAACATTGACAACATACAGTGTGTGTGTGTGTGTGTGTGTGTGTGTGTGTGTGTGTGTGTGTGTGTGTGTGTGTACTGTATGTATATGTATGGTCCACAAAATTCACACGATAGCTGTGTTCACATGCACGATTCAATACAATGTAAACAACTATAACAGATAAACACATACAGACAGTATATATATATATATATATATATATATATATATACATATATATACACACACACAGTAAATGGTGCATTTATCTGCATAAATGCAGTGCTTTTTATCCAAAGTGCTTTACAGAGATTGTGCATTACATTCATTCACCCATTCATACACTGATGGCGAAGGAAACCACGCAAGGCAACATCAGGAGCAATCAGGTCTTGCTCAAGGACACTTCGGCATTAACTCTGGGGGAGCCCGGGATCGAACCGGGATCAAACTGGGAACCTCGCGGTTCCCACCCCGGCCGCTCTACTCCCGAGCCACTATATATACAGTATATATACACACGCACACACACACACACGCACATGCGCACACACGCACGCGCGCACGCACGCGCACACGCACGCGCACGCGTACGCGCACGAGCACACGCACGCGCGCAGTACAGTATGTGTATATATAGCGCCACTCAAATCTCCTTGCATTGGAGTATATGTCACTGTCGGGCAGAAACCTCGTATGTCCAAGTTTCACATTAGTACGTTTTTTTTCCATAAAGTAAAGCCCTGCTTCATCATACCAGACTGTCCCACAAAACTAGTAAAAATAGCAGATCTACAAGCACACGTGTGCTAGTAGATCGTCTATTTTCACTTGTTTTAAATCATTTTTAAAAACGATAAATACAACGCGAAACGATTTTGGACATATAAGGTTTTCCCACCCGAACAACAGCGATATGCACATGCATCCATGCACGCCCCACTTACAGATAGCAGGTTGTGCAGCCTGGCTGGCTGGCAGGGACATGCTGGGCCCCTGATTCAGCCCGGGAAAAAGAGTTGTAGAGGCCATCATTGCGCGCTATGGAGAGAGATCTCTCTCTATAGCGCTGCTGCTATACAAAGATTTGCCATTTCAGATCATGACAAGTGACAAGCCAGTGGGCCAATTACATGAGTTATATTTCGTCATTGTCGAGTGGGAAACCTTGTATGTCCAAAACCATTTTAAAAATGATTTAAACTAGTGAAAACAGCCGATCTACAAGCACACAACGCCTCGCACCGCGAGGCGTTGTGTGCTTGTAGATCTGCTGTTTTCTCTACTTTTGTGGACCGGCCGGGAATGAACCGGCCGTTCGGGAGTTGTCCCGCTTTTCCCAATGGCCAGCACGTCCCTGCTGGCTGGCTAGGCTGGTAGTAGCGTCATGAATTCTTCACCAGTCTGAACGACATGGTCCGTGTTACTTCCACATGTCCCTAAATATTCATGCCTCGCCTGGTTGGGACGGGCTAAGGGATAAGGGGGGCCCCCGCTGCCTTGTTTGGATGTCTTCTTTTTTTATTAAACATGATTTATTAACGCCACACTTACTGTAGTGTAGGGGCCCTCAGCTCTAATGGTGTGTTTCTTTATGAACGGCCATAAATGTTTCAGCGGGAGAAAAATAAAATGATGAAAGGCAACGATACCTTGTAAATCTTATTAGCGCAGCGGAGAAAGAGCGACCCAGGGTGTGTGTTTTTTTTTTTTTCTTCTTTTTTTTTTTAAGGAAAGGAGCGGGACCACTTCTGTAGAGTGTGTGTGTGTGTGTGTGTGTGTGTGTGTGTGTGTGTGTGTGTGTGTGCGCGCGCGTGTGCGTGCGTTCGTGCGTGTGTGTGTGTGTGTGTGTGTGGATGTGAAGGAGAGGAGGAGGAGGTTGTTATTTTCTTGGATGAAGCATAACTGTGGTTTCCATGGCAAAAAAGCGAGGAAATCCTTCCTTTTGAAAATGGAACATATGAGAGCGAGGTCTTATCAGTTGCGTCCCTCCCCTCTCACCTTGGGTGGCCAGACCTCATTCACACAGACACAGTGGGTGCGTTCGGAAATGCGCACCGGGTGTGTGGTCAGTGCGGTGAGTGCAGTGGGCAGGTGACGTTGTAGAGTGCATTCAGTGTGGCTTATTTACGAACGACCAGTTAAGAGGCAGCTGTGCGCTTTTTCAGTCGGAAAACTTCCTGAAAAGCGGCAGTTGCTAACGTAACGTTGCTATTGATAGGTAATTTAATTCATTACATTGGCCTACCTGCTGTTAGTTTACACGTTGATGCGTGTGTAACAATAACACCCAAAGGACCAATAAAGCAGCGAATGGTGCATTTTGTTATAATTTCCTACGCCATTGTTCACAGCTGAGATGCGCTCGAGACGGCCATGAAAACCAACCAATCAAAACACCGCACTGGCGCACCACACCACCAAACCCCTTCTTCTGAGTAGGGTTGTTCAGTGCTTGCACTCAGCACACCCGGTGCGCCACGTACTTGTATTTCCGAACAACAACGCACCAAGTGCACCGAATAAACGAACGACAACACGGCACACCAGTGCGTTGAGTGCGCATTTCTGAACGCACCCTGTATTGTAGGGCAGTGGTTCTCAAACCTTTCCATGCCAAGGACCCCCCTGAGTTGAAATGTATGAAAATATTGTGTGCCAGGGACCGCCGGAATATAGAAGAACATTTTGCATAACTCACCAAAGACATCTGATCTACAATCAGCTATTGTAGATCAGGTACTTTCAAGTATCCAATGTATTATAATAGGGTTCATATTGGTAAATTGATGCTATAGCCCGCACTTTGAGATCCACTGAAATAGACACAACAAACTGCTACACAGCTGTGGTGTGGATGGATCCCATCAGCACCCAATACCCCTCACCACAATCCACTTCACTTTTTCATCACTGAAATTTAAAAAAAAAAAAGTTCAATGAATGGCAGACAGGAAATGGACGTGCAGTAACCCTTCTGGGTCCACTTATACAGGGTGATGTAACCAAATACATTGGTGATGTGATTGTAGTGTCCCGGCGTAGAGGCAGAGCTGTAAGACCAAAGCATAGGGGTGTCGCACCAAATTCTGGGCCCTGGGTACTTTAAAGGTGTATTCAGTGATAATGAAAGTGACCGGGGGTCATCTTGTCCCTTACTGGCCTTACAGTGTGGAAATGTTTAGTTTTTTATAGATTTTTTTACACCATTATAATGTTCTCATTTTGATCATTAGACCCAATCACTGAATATCTAGGCATTTAGCAGACGTTCTTAATTCAGAGCGACTGTGGTTCTCAAAACTTTTATTTTGACCATCATAACTAAACATCATAACATAACTACGGCCATACTCTACCCTGATTGGTCGAGGACTGGCTGGCCACCTCTGAAAACCGAATCTAGCTGTGCTCGTAACACGGGCCATGGTGGAAGTCCTTATATGGTCAGCACACATTCTAGTGAGGAGAATGTACCAATTATATTTGTATTTGAATGAAATACAATCACTGAATATACCTTTAACTATTGAAAAATAGCAGATATCCAAGCTCACAGCGCGGCACCAAGTGCCGCGGTGCGAGCTTGTAGATCTGCTATTTTTGAAAAATCTTGAAAATGTGTGCACTTTTCAAAAATATTTCAAATCCTTCTAAGTTTTTTTTTTGAAAAACCTATGTTTCTATGTCAGTGGTTCTCAAACTTATCTATCTCATCCCTATCTCAAAATATTTAGTTCGAGGGACCCCCAAGAAGCAACATTTGAGTGCTTAAAAAAAAGTATTCAAAGATTTGCGCACATTTTCACGACTTTTCAAACGCGCTGTGAGCTTGTATATCTGCTATTTTTCAATAGCTAAAGTATAAAATAATTTCAGGCCCCTCCACCTTGGGCCCTAGTGACTCAGTCCCACTCCCCCCCCCCCCTCCTGAGACGCCCCTGCTAAAGCATCAACAGCAACAACAGACGCAGAAGTCAGTGTCGTTGCCAAGTCTTCTTATTATAAGCGACTTTGGGCTTGTTTTTCTGTAAAGTCGCTTGCAAATGATAGTTGCGTTTTTTCTTTTTTTCTGCTTCTAAAATGTCGCATCTTGTCACTCCAACACCTCCCTCCACAATACTTCTCCTGTCCGAGACCCCAATTAACCATCACCAACATGGTCTCTCTAGCCTAATTTAGCAGACCTACTAAATCGCTCTGACCTTTGGACACTGCACTATTAGGTTGTGTTAGTAGTTTTTTTTTGTATTTCAGCTTGTGTTTGACATGATGTTGAGATACTTGTTGCACTAACTAGCATTGACTGTTATGGTCACTTTGATTTGGGCACTGTATTATATTGATAGTTGTGCTTTAAGACACTTTATGTATATAGGCCTATGTATATATATATTTATAGTATTTGTTCCCTTTCTTGTTGTACCTTGCTCTTACTGTACTTACTGTACTCTGTTCTTGTTTTTTCTTTTTTTTTAATCTTTTTCATACTTCTCTGTAACTTTGTAAATAACCTTATACTGCTGTGCTGCCTCTGGGCAACTGATTTCCCCCTTGGGATAATAAAGGTATCTATCTATCTATCTACCTACGAGCGACACAGTGATGCGTCGTGAGCTTGTTGTAGGTCAGCTATTTTCTACGTGCGACACCACTGTGCGATGATCAGGATCAGGCTCAGGTCCGTCCGTCCGTCCGTCCGTCCGTCCGTCCGTCCGTCCGTCCGTCCGTCCGTCCGTCCGTCCGTCCGTCCGTCCGTCCGTCCGTCTGCCTGCCTCTCTCCCTCCCTCCCACTCTCTCTCACCACCCCATGGGAATGTGCGGCGGCTGTAATGAAGGTTAGCCAGCTTAGGGAGGATTATGCGGAGGCCCCTCCCTCTCTGTGTGTGCGTCTCAATTAGACAGCAGATCAATGACACCGGGGCCCCCCGGTCCATGTGAGCACTGCTGCTGCTGCTGTTGCTAGTACCCGAGACTGACTGACCCCCCCTCCCCCTCCCCCCCCTCCCTTACTGACACTAATGCTCTGGCTCACTACTGGGACTGGCAGTACCTGGGACTGGGCATGGGACGATATGAAAATGTCATATAACGATTATTGTGACAAAAGAAATCGCGATTTACGATATTATCGCGACAATCTAAATCCATTATCCTGGATGGAACATGTGCCAAAAAATAGCAGATCTACAAGCTCATAACGTGTCGCAACGCGACGCGTTGTGAGCTTGTAAATTGGCTATTTTTTGAGACATTTGATAGAGAATGAAAAAAAGACTGTATCAAGTACTTATATTACAAGTAACTTTTACCAATTATAGAGTAAGTGGTACCGGATATGTAGCAAATAAAAGGTGAATTGATCCCAGTGCATGACGGAGGACGATATCACGATAAATAAATACGATTATCGTGAGTGTTTTTTTATCACGATAATATCACTTATCATCCCATCCCTACTCACTACTGGTACTGGCAGTACCTGGGACTGACTGTCTCGGACCCCCAAACTGATATGTATTTGGCCACAGACCCCCATCCGAAGGGGTCATGTTGTGAGCTTGCAGATCAGTATTTTATAGCCGATGTACTGCATATTGGTTTAAAGCAGGGGTCTTCAACATTTTCAGGCCAAGGACCCCATAGTTGAGAGATGAAGCAGGGACCTCCACAATCTTTCATGGATGCCATATATGTGCAGTAGTTTAATCGTTTGACAGCACAATCATCAGTGTATTTTGGATTCATGCCTATTTGAGTTTTCAGATATTTAAACACTTGAACCGTCAATAGGCCTATTTATAAACTTGACATTTCACTGTGCTCGTTTACACCAAACCTCTTTGCCGAAAATCTATTCGGCAAAGGCTATTTTTGGCTAAAGTTCTCTAGACGCTAGGTTCAAGTGGGTGATATAAAAAATGGAAGAAAAGTCACAAAGATTAGGAGGACCCCCCTGTAGTAACTCCCATGACATCCCGGACCCCCTGTTGAAGACCCCTGGTTGAAAGTGCTCATGTGGCCTATTGTCGCTTCTTTTGGTGTGGTTTTCATAGACCTGGTAATTTCTCTCGCAAAAAAAGTGTACTTTCCTAAAGTGATGCTGCTACAAAAATAGTCCGTTTTCTTAGATGTTAGGGCTGATAATTGTCTGACGACATTATTTCTATGAACCATAACAGAATAGCAATGGCGTTTGCCGGCATAAAGACCGAAGCACAGCAGAAAATCGTAATGTTACGAGCACTCAAGCAGGCTAAATTGCCCAACCTCTTTGGAGAAGTACTTCACCTCCACATATCACTATGCTGAATGACCTCCTGAATGATCCTGAGCGAGGGTCCATTTTGGCTCCGTTGTGCATATTCTCAGGGTTAAATTAACACTCACAATAGGCTTTGAATTAGCCTATTCAAAGTCAAGGAAAAAAAAGATGATTTGCTGGAAAAAAAAAAAAAAAAGCTCTATTGTCTCATTTCCACGTTGGCGTTGAACCTTCCTGGCAGAAAATCTCTCCATGATCTCCAATACAGTATAATTAATAACTTGTAAGACGCCTCAGGGCGACATGCAACCTAATTCTTGACCATCTGGCCAGTCA